>NW_016163158.1:298-38122 GCF_001687245.7 Rhagoletis zephyria | reverse complement strand
GCGAGTACAAACAACAACTTCCAGAGGAGTCTGAGTTGATTTCAGACTCGAATCTGTTCACTGCTTCTTGTGTTCCTTTGAAATTAATTGATGAAATATCTGGTTCTATTATCTGGCAAAATCCCGCGCCTTCATCAGTAAGATTTTGTAGACCAATTTCAATAGAGTTTTCAAAGGAACCCGAAATGAAAACAAAGTCTGTTGTGGATAACATACAGTCCCAAATTGATGAATTACATCCGTTTTGATTTATACAGATGGTGAAGAACTACAGGTCAAGTATGAACTTTTCCTTACACTGGTCGATGGAAAAGTTACCCAGGTATTAACAGGCACAGCTTCCAGCTCTACGTGTACTATATGTGGTGCCACTCCGCGCCTAATGAAAATAAGTGAATTCATTCCAGATTGTGAAGCGATTGAAACCGCAAATAAATGAAGCATTTTGATAAATGTATTTTTAATATGTAAAACATATACTATTTTTAGTCAATAATTTTTAGAAAACTATAAGCTTTTTTCAAAGCTCAATTTGGTATACTCTTGAAAATTTTTTTTATTAGGGTGTTTTTATATACTTTTCTTATGGCACCTACTATAATGCAATAGTTCAGTCAAATTTTTTTTTAAATATATATTTTTTAAATAAAGGGTAATCTATCTAAAAAATTTATATAATAATATAATATAATATTTTATAAAAACAATCGTTTAATGCCAATATTCAAATATCTTCTTTCCATTTAATCAGAAAGTGTACTTTTTATGTTTTCCAAGTCCACATATGGGTCTCTCGGGAACCAAAGGAGATACAAAAATTAAAAATGCATGGTTTATATTTATATGGCTTACACTATCTACACGCGAAATTTCATGATCAGCAAATGCCTCATATAGCCCATAGTGCGCCGCTGTGGTGTAGTGGTAAGCAGTGCGCGCATCTATTATTATTGTTATTAAAATAAAACGCAATTAATTGCTTTTCTTACAAATGTCGGCCGTGGCGTCACGTGAAGACCACTGGTTCTGGTTCTTGGATCGCAGGTTCGAGGCCGCTTGGAGGTGGTTAAGATTTTTAAAGTTAGATCAATGTAAATAAGAATAATTATTTCAATTAAAATATAAATAACAAACATAAAAATCTAGTTGCATTACAAATAAAAGAAACAAATATATGGGAAGAAATACTTGTACCATAAAAAAATATTTTTTTTTTAAATTAAATTTAAGAATAACAAATAAAACCCTAAATAAAAAATATAAATAAAAGAAATATTATAAAAAAAAATAAAATAAAAAAATTTTCCCTGCGCCCGGGCTTGAACCTGGTACCTCAGGCATACCACGCGAGTGCTTTGCTCTGTCGGCTATTGCGACTTTTGGAGCGCCGCGAGCAAAAAGGCATACTAATGCTTTTCATGGGGGATGAATTGGCAGACTACCTCATCAACTGGTATGATGCTACTAGTATTTCTACTAGTAGATGCTGATGCATAGCCTAACAATTGACATCTCGTAGGACATCGCAATGTTAAAAATACCAGTTGCTAACATTGAAAAAGGATAGAACGTGAATTAGTTGGGCTGAAAAGCAAACTGGTAGAATTCTAGTTCACAACTAGTAGCTTTCCCTGCAGGGTATTACATTCGTTTTTGGTTTTAAAGACTATATTATAACAAGATCTCATTTTTTAAATAAAAGATTTGTTAAATCGATTTCATGAATTAAAAAAAAATTGGCGATTTTTTTTTTCAGAAATTGCGCTTTTTTTTAGCAATCTGGACACCCTGCTACATAGGCATATATGTAGGTCTACACATAAATAGGCAATAATATGTATGTATGTATGTATTCCCATCTAATTCTTCGTATTCTCATTTGAAACTACAAGCATTTGTAGGTTTTGGCCTAGACCAAAAAGTTTCGGCAATTGCCTCACACCTTTGCGGATTTTCGCCAGTACACTTGGTCCATTGTGTTCGTTGGCACTTTTGTTGCCAACTTTTACATTTTCAAAAGTGGACAGTGGAAGAAAGGGTAAATTTTCAAACTATGCTTAGACTATGTTTAAACAGGCCAATTAGCTGAGGCAATTAAGCTTAAAATTGCGGTATTGAGTTTGGTGTTCACACACACGTCAGCTGCCCAATTAGCGATACGAAATCAGCGGTTGGACTACCTACAGTGATGGAAAAGTTGTTGCAATCGTACCTTTATTTAGTTTGAAAGTACATTCGGTACAAACACACAATTATAGGTACATTTGGAACGTAGCCAAATAGCCTTTCAGGAAATCAGTTCTAATTTTTACTGACATTTCAATGCATTTTCTGGTGCGGGCACCTGGTCTAATAGTAGAGCTGGGATACTATCGATAGTACCGCCACTCGATAGACGCTCAATTGCTTGAAAATTAAATAATTAATAAATTTATAAAATTTATAAATTACTTTGTAAATTAAAGAGATTGTATATTTTTTTTTTTAATTTGAGTGCATTAAAAAGAACTTTTTATAACAATAAATCAAATTTATTAATTTATGCGTCTGAATTATATAACTTATATAAATACACTTGCATCCCCTTGCATAGTGACAGGCAAAATCTGAATTAATTTTTTATATGGCAAAATTAAATTCGGATTTTGTTTGCCCCTTTTGAAGTGCAAAGAAGTGAAATTGGCTATAAAAATACATTTATAATACTACAAAACAAACAAAATAAAAGACATTGGTTTAAATTGACAACTCATACTTATAAAAGTTCAACTGAGATCAAATACGGAGGCGCATATCAAAATCCGGACAAGGGAAATTATTAACATTTTACCATATTATAAGAAAACGAATATAGTACTGCTCAAAATAAAAGCACAACAACATTTTTTAGCACTTTTGACTATTTTTTTGTTTATTTAGTGTCTACTAATTTTTTATAAAAGTTGTACAAAACATTAAAAACTACAAAATAATTAAAAATTCAAGCGTTTTAATTCGAATTTCCATAAAAATTTCGTGTAAGCAGTTTTAATGACTTAAATTTTATTTTATTTTTTCAAAAACTATCGAGAGTGGCGACAGTTTTCAACTATCGATACTATCGATATTACTATCGATATTACTATCGATAGTATCCCAGCTCTATCTAATAGCTTCCCTCCTTTGTGAAGAGGCATACAAATGATACAGAAGGGTGGTCAAAGTAACGCAACTGTAGTAGATTTCACCAGATAGATGCAAAATATTTCTTTTTAAAACGTCAGATCGAACAACTGGGAGGAAAGTGATTCACCTTTTCTACAACATAGTTTTGTCTCGCGCTGCTCCAAGAGATTCTTTTCATAGCCAAAAATTTGTTTAATGTGAGTACTGAAGTTGATATGGCATCGTTCGGAATTTTTACCTCCTATTTTTCTTTATATATAAATACATATTTAGTTTTTAGGTACATCTATCTTCTTTTAGGAAAAAGTTTCCGTAAATTAGGTACAATTTTATAATTCAATTTTCCATCCCTGATGGAATATCAGCTCTAAAAGAGGACCAGAAACAAACAGCTGTTTGCTCTTTGCTCAATAAACATACCTCCAAGTCAAAATTAAACATACCTAGCAGGGTTGCATAGAGAATCTGACACAAATTGATTGCCAATTAATTATTAATTGGCAATTAATAAATTGATTTTCGTATGATAAATTGTGTAACAATTAAAGCCTAAATTGGTGAAAAGGTTCTTAATTGCCAATAAGGTGCCTGTTTGAACATAGTCTTAGCTGTATTAAGCAGAACATGCATAAGGCAATCCACTCATATCTAATCCTCTAAAACTATTGATATTTTTTATATGTTGCACCCAATGTTAGTCATTTCAACTACCAAGGTGCAGTACCACTAAAAGTACTAAAAGTGGTTAAACGATAACAGAACATCGTGAGCGATTTTGAGAGAAAAATCGCGTAACTTCGTGATCGTGCGTGAGTGAAATTTTTGCTAGCGTGAGCGTGCGTGAGTTAGTTTTCCGTCAATCACGTAATTTTCACATATCGAGCCCTAACCGCCAAAAAGATGTAAGGACATGTTTTTCAAAATATTCTCTTTGATGCAGAAATGTTCCTAGAGCATCAAAACTAAAATTTTGTCAAAATGTCACTTACATATTCCGGTGGTTAGGGCTTTATATGTATGTATGTATGTATCAGGATTGTCAGTAATATTCGCATTCGCAACCGCGGAGCTTGCGCATTAATTTTAGCAATATTCGCAATAATCAATGCGGAGCTTTTGCGAATGCGAATATTGTGCAAGAGCACTGATATAAGACGTATTTCTGGCAAATAAAATGACAAATTCTAGCCAATACCTGTTGAGATGCTTCGTTAAAATTGTCCCCTACGTCCCCATTCTTTTGTAATTTAAAGTCAAAGAGTAAGATCCTTCAATAGGTATTTCCAGCGGAAATGTTCAGGGTCTAGCTATAAAGAGAATCGACTATTTACGCGTTACAAAATAACCTTTAATTAGGTAAGAATTATGTAACTATCGAATATTATAGCCAAAGTTCTGTTACAAAAACTGGATGCATGTCTAGTTTTTATACACACCAAATAATTTTTACAAATTTTACTTTGCAAATACTCCTCTGTCCGCTCGAAAACAACAACGTTTATTTTAATTTTGTGGTAAGTGTTTGGAAAAAATACATACAGTGGTCAAAAAATTATAGCCGAACCACTCTTTGTCAAATTTTAACGTATTATTTTTGTTGATATTTAATTTTGGTTAATTTTTTCTATAAAAATATCGTTCATTCTTCAACAAATCCCGAGTAAATCCAAGTTTCCAACTTTGCGCAATATTAAAACAATTCAACAAACTTTCGTACTAATTTCGAGCTTTTTTAAAAATTCTAAAAAATTAACCGTAATTTTTAGCCCTTTGAAATTTGTACTTTATTCTACTAGAATTCAATGGGCTACAAAACTGCATACTCAGAATCTAATTAAAAGCTCGAAATTTTTAAGAAAATTCGTTGAACTATTTTCTTAATTGCATAAATTTGTAAGGCAGTGCTACTGGAATGGTACATTTGTACAGATTTGTGCTTTTTTATATTGGGAATTTTTTTTGTAGTCAAAAACTTGGTACAATACAGCAATCTTGCATCGAATGTTTTCAGCAAATTATTTTCGTGATTGAGATAAAGAAAAATATTTGGGTATTCACACAATTGGGATACGATTTGTATTTATACGGATGTTGGTAAAGAATGAACTATAAACAACTAACCAAAATTAAATAACAACAAAAATAATATTTTAAAACTTGTCAAAAGTTGGTGCGGCTATAATTTTTTAGGCCGAGCTATCATAGTGGCACATAACCACTAATATTTGACTTGCAAACAAAATACTGACAGGAATTTCAAAATTTCAACCCCGTCTGTGTGAAATATTTTATTTTTATCAGTATTTTTCTTTTAATAAATCTATGTTGAAATAAAAGTGAAAACAAAAAAATATTTTGTCATTCATTTCAGTTTTTTATGAATAAAAGTAGTTTCTTAAAGAACTTTTTGAAAAAAAATCGCCTCAGATGCCAAAACAGTTTAAGCTTAAAAAAATCTGCATAAAAGTATTTTCAGTGGAATCGTAATGAGATTTTCGATGCTGTTTTCTTATATTTTTTCAAAGATAGGTTTAAGAAAAACTTGAATAACTGGACCAAAACTATTCCGATTGTGAACTATGAGGTATTATTGAAAAGGTATTTTCTCACTCTTTTTACTTGTGTGCAAAAAACTTATTAGTCTTATTTTTTTCAAATACCAACACATCTTAATTCAACTTGAAATGATGCTCGTTCATCCTACCTTTGTTTTTCATACTTCGAATGAGTTTGTTTGCAGAGAAATAAAAAGGGTAAAGAAACTCATAAGTCTAAATGGTTTTGGTCCAGTTTTTCAAGGTTTTCTTATACCAAACTTTGAAAAAAGTTAAAAAAACAGCAGCAAAAACCTCATTATTACGATTATGGTGAAACATTTTTTTTTAATATTTTTATGCAGAGCTTTTTATGCTGACAAAATGGTCATCCGATGGGATTTTTTTTTTAATTCTTTAAGAAGTTATTTTAATTAGAATTTTTCGGAAATATTTTGGTGCAAGTTTTAAAATATAATAGATTTCATAATTCCACTGGAAACACATTACCGAGTTCTTTTGTATGAGGAGTGATGCAGTCAAATATACATATGTATGTGTATTTTCAACCAAAATAAGATCGCGAACTACTACTGTTTAACTTATTTACTGTACTCACTTTAGATAAATTCAAAGATACAACAGATGAATCTGCAGAAACCGTTTTTGAAGACATTAATGGATTTATTTATATAAACGAATCAGAAAACAAAAGTTGTGACGATGTTTTAAAATTTTGTGAGTAAACTAAATATTTTCAACTTCTTAGAAGCCTTTCAAATTTTAAACATACCAGCTAGCTCAGCAACTATTGGCAGAGTTTTTTCTGTGTCAGGCAGAATTTTAGAAGAAAGACGTACACAATTGCTTGGTGAAGTCTCCCACAAAATATTATTAAAAAAAAAATATGAGCTAATCTCGTTTTAAAATCACATTGAGTGTAATGTTTTGTATGAAGTTTGTTAAAAAAAAATTAATAGTGCGTTCATGCCAAGCGAGGTGTTTGACCAAGCTTTTGTAACAATACTCGTGCGATAAGGCCTATTTTTATAAAATGCTATTTATATAAATAAAGTTTTAATTTCAAAAAAAGTCCGTGAAGAAGCGTGCGCGATTAAAAGACTAGGCGTCGTGAGCGTGCCTGAACGTGATTGAAAAAATATAGCAGAACGTGAGTGTGCGTGATATACAAAACCATCAACCGTGAACCTGAGTCAAAATCACTCACGTGCCCATCTCTAGTCTAGTCGAATTGTAGTTGTTAGAGCTGGATATATTTATATTTGTTCGTCTTCCTCACGTCGGCTATGTTTGACCTTATTGAAGAGCTTCTGTGCTTTCGATTTAAGTTGTCCCACTTCTTCATTCCACCATGCCGACTTGGGCTTTGAATTCGGTCGAGATAAAGGACTAGGGATGGGCACCGTTTCCAAAAAAAAAAAATCGTTTTTTTTGATTAATCATGGTTTTTTATTCAGGTTTTAAACCGTGTAAAAAAACTGTTTTAAAAACCTGATCTTTTCGGTTTACCGAAAAAAACGATTTACAAAAAACACTGCAAAAAAAACAAAAAAAACATCGATATCAAATTAAAATAAATTTTCACTTTCACTTATCACTTACTGCTGTGCAACTCAAGGTAATTAAAACAAAAATTTTTATTAATTTATCTTAACAACTTCATTTCCAAATATACTAAATATAATAAAGCGTTACACACACAAAAACAAACTTCATTTCACAAAAAAAAACTTTTTTAATTTATAAATAAATACATATCGCACTTTACTTCAATACTGTCATATTGCAAAAAAGCATAGCTCGAGAAAAATGGCTTTGAAGTTTTGAATTTACATACATATACTCCCACAGTAAAAATGATTGCATATTTTAGCGAGATACTGGTAGTCAAAACAGCAATGAAATTTTTGCACAACATACAAGAAAGGGTAGCGGAAATTTCTGCAAACTCAACATCAAATTTGTATTTTTTGGATTATGACACTATTGAAGTAAATGAGCGTTATGTATATAATTAATCAAAATTTTGTTGTGCAGTGATTGTTTTTTTAAGTATTTCCAATGTTTTTCATGGTAGATATTTTTTGTTAATTCGTTATTAAAATATGGGTTAAGTTTTAACAAAGGACATATAAATCTCAGTTTCAAAATTTGTACGAAATTTAAATATTCGCTAAATCAGCAAACAAAAATTGAGTAGTTAATTTTAGTTAAAATTTTATTCTTATCTCGGCGAATTGCGAAATAATTATCCATTGCTGGGGAATGTAAAAACCGAATTTTCGGTTTTCGGTTTAAAAGCAAAAAAAAAAAAACAATTAACACCTAAATGTAAAAAAAAGACTGAAAAAGATCATTAGCCAAATTCAAAAAAAAAATTACCTACCTATTCGTTCTTGTGAATCCAAAAAATTTTAATTATTTCCTCTTGCATTTGGTACCCATATTTTTATTCTACATTGTATTGTATTGTTTGAGAAGCTCTCCTACCATAAAATGAATAATAAAGAAATGGGTTTGAAACTTACTTTTTTATTTAAAGTGGCGTTTTCATTTTTTCCTCTGACGTCAGGACTTATTTTAAGGATATGATTAATTCCAAAAATTATTTAAAAAATTCAATACAATGTAGAATAAAAATATGGGTACCAAATGCAAGAGGAAATAATTAAAATTTTTTGGATTCACAAGAACGAATAGGTAGGTAATTTTTTTTTTGAATTTGGCTAATGATCTTTTTCAGTCTTTTTTTTACATTTAGGTGTTAATTGTTTTTTTTTTTTTTGCTTTTAAACCGAAAANCCGAGTTTATATAACTCCTTAACGCATAATTTTTTTAAAACAAATATTGCGAATTTGCAAGGATAAAATTTTAAAAGGACATTTTCAATACTTTCTAGAACTTCTGCACCCAAAACTTGAATCTGTGTAAATTCTACAGGATTTCCTCTTTACTTTGATACCCTTCCTTTTTCTGTAAGCACATTTCCCAGAATTTTTTAAATCCATTTTGAATTACCGACGTCAGAGTGAAAAACTAAAAACGTACGGACGGACGGACAGACAGTCACCGCTTAATTGATTTCTCTTTTCATTCTGATCATTTATGTATACATTTGTCTATATCTACCTCGATTCGTTTTGCCTGTTACAAACAACCGTTATGTGGACAAAGTTATAATTATAGTTGTGCACAAGAGCGCTTGGGTATAAAAAGCAGGGTGTCCACATTGTTTTAGAAAAAGCGTAATTTGTGAAAAAAAAATCGCCAACAACCGCCAATTTTTTAATAAAATTCACGAAAATTTTCGATTTAAGTTGTTGAAAAGTAATGAATATCCAAATGTGATAACGACATCCCGAAAACCCGGGATCGGAAAAAGATGAAAAATTAACATCCTTAGTTGTCAGATTTATACATACATATGTATATAATTTAAGAGAAGATATCTCGCTGCAAAGCAGCGATTATAAATTGTTAGTTTACCTTACAAAATTGCGGAGCAATATTACAGAGTATTTTGAATAACGTCTGGTCTGGCTATTTGCTTTACTATACATGTATGTTGGGCTATGAATTTAAAAAATACATCAGGGTTTAGTTGAGATATTCGCCTTTGACCACTATGTTTTGTACTGCAAAGCTTTTGACTGTCATTCACCTGGGAGTGGCCAGAATCAATTCGTGTGCTTACGGTTTAAATCGCAGCTCACTACGTCCGGATATTTATATCCATGAATCTCTGGGCAGCGACCGAACACAAGTTTGGTAGCGAGCGCTGGGTTTGGGTCCCGCCACGTTAAGACCCTGCCCAATGAAAAAAATACATGCCTTGGATGATACCCCCTTCTTTTGATGACGATCATAGCAGACGTAAGAAGGACTATGATTTGAGGGTATGCACGTGGAATATCCGAACCCTTAATCGGGAAGGTGCCTCTGCCCGGCTGGTTGATGTCCTAGGGAAAGTAAATGCTGACGTCACCGCCATCCATGAAATGCGATGGACAGGGCGAGGAAGGTAAGCGTGGAGCCTTGCGACGTCTACTACAGTTGCCACGTAAAGGAGCGCAAATCGGTGTTGGATTTGTGGTTGGAGAGAGCCCGACGTGCACTCTAATGGACGAACGTCTAGCCACAATCAGTGTTGCCGTTTTGTTACATATGTATCCAATTGGATACATTGTCCCCTTGAAATTTGAGGGATGCTTCGTTTTTTTTTCCTTAGTGTAAATTTGGATGCCTTTTTCCATAAGTATTTGTAAGTTGAAGGAATTTTTTATTTATTTATGTACGAACTACTATAACATTTTTAACAGTTGGCTGCTCATCCTCCAAGCAAGAGATTTTCCCTTATTCTCATCACTTTGAAAAATTAAATTTTTAGCTTCATAAAGGTGCATTTAAAAACACCAAGTACTTTGCAAATTTTAAAAAGTTTTCCGACCTGTAGTTAACTGTAACATCGAGAAATAAACTTTTACATCCCGAGCAACCCTTCTCTAGAGCTTCTTGTACAGACGCACTTTCCGGGTTGCCTCCACAGTAGAGTCACAAATACCCGAATCATAGGCAACCATGATGACATTCCAGCGAATATTATTACCGAGGGGAACATAAAGCGTGCTATTAGCAGCCTCCAACCGTTTAAATCTCCGGGACCAGACGGAATTATTCCCGCTGACCTACAGCATACAGCAGAAATGATTGCACCCATACTCGTACCAGTCTTTGAAGCAGTGTTACGACTTAATTATCTACCCCAAAAATGGGAGGAGGTAAGAGTAGTTTTCATTCCCAAGGTAGGGGAAACCAAAAGACTTCAGACAAATTAGTCTGTCGTCTTTTCTGTTGAAATCTCTGGAGAGATTAATAGATGGGCATATTAGAGACAAGGTGGGCAGAAAACTTTCGGCAGCCCAACATGCCTACAGCAAAGGGAGATCAGTCGAAACAGCACTCCATTCTTTAGTCCACACAATCGAAAGATAACTTTATTACAAAGAATACACCTTCGCGGCCTTCCTGGACATCGAGCATGCTTTCAACATTGTATCCCCTGCAGTGATTATCTCATCTCTGACAAATCTGGGAGTAAGCAATTCACTAACCTCATTTATTGAACGAATGTTAATCGGTCGAGAAATAAGCATAGGATTAGGTGAATTAGTAATAAAAAGGTCCCCCGTCAGTGGGCTCCTGTGGAACATAGCAGTAGACAGCCTTCTTCGAAAATTGAAGATATTGGCGGTCAGATAATTGCATACGCCGACGATATTATAATAGCTGTCTCGGGTAAACATCTCTCAACATTGACAGATCTGACCCAAATATCCCTCAACAAACTATCCCTGTGGTGTAACAGGCGAGGACTGGGAGTGAATCCTGAAAAAACAGACCTAGTGCTCTTCACTAGGAAGCACAAGATACCTGACCTCGGGAACATAACTCTAGAGGGCAACACCCTCGTAATAAAGGAACAGACCAAATATCTAGGTCTCATAGTAGATAGGAAACTAAACTGGGGCCCAACGTTGCAGATAGAGTGCGCAAAGCAACAGCGGCACTATATTCCTGCAGCAGATCAATAGGGAAAAAATGGGGGATGGAACCCATAATAATACACTGGCTATATACGGTGGTGGTTAGGCCAATTCTCTATCACGGTANAAACTTTTACATCCCGAGCAACCCTTCTCTAGAGCTTCTTGTACAGACGCACTTTCCGGGTTGCCTCCACAGTAGAGTCACAAATACCCGAATCATAGGCAACCATGATGACATTCCAGCGAATATTATTACCGAGGGGAACATAAAGCGTGCTATTAGCAGCCTCCAACCGTTTAAATCTCCGGGACCAGACGGAATTATTCCCGCTGACCTACAGCATACAGCAGAAATGATTGCACCCATACTCGTACCAGTCTTTGAAGCAGTGTTACGACTTAATTATCTACCCCAAAAATGGGAGGAGGTAAGAGTAGTTTTCATTCCCAAGGTAGGGGAAACCAAAAGACTTCAGACAAATTAGTCTGTCGTCTTTTCTGTTGAAATCTCTGGAGAGATTAATAGATGGGCATATTAGAGACAAGGTGGGCAGAAAACTTTCGGCAGCCCAACATGCCTACAGCAAAGGGAGATCAGTCGAAACAGCACTCCATTCTTTAGTCCACACAATCGAAAGATAACTTTATTACAAAGAATACACCTTCGCGGCCTTCCTGGACATCGAGGATGCTTTCAACATTGTATCCCCTGCAGCGATTATCTCATCTCTGACAAATCTGGGAGTAAGCAATTCACTAACCTCATTTATTGAACGAATGTTAATCGGTCGAGAAATAAGCATAGGATTAGGTGAATTAGTAATAAAAAGGTCCCCCGTCAGTGGGCTCCTGTGGAACATAGCAGTAGACAGCCTTCTTCGAAAATTGAAGATATTGGCGGTCAGATAATTGCATACGCCGACGATATTATAATAGCTGTCTCGGGTAAACATCTCTCAACATTGACAGATCTGACCCAAATATCCCTCAACAAACTATCCCTGTGGTGTAACAGGCGAGGACTGGGAGTGAATCCTGAAAAAACAGACCTTGTGCTCTTCACTAGGAAGCACAAGATACCTGACCTCGGGAACATAACTCTAGAGGGCAACACCCTCGTAATAAAGGAACAGACCAAATATCTAGGTCTCATAGTAGATAGGAAACTAAACTGGGGCCCAACGTTGCAGATAGAGTGCGCAAAGCAACAGCGGCACTATATTCCTGCAGCAGATCAATAGGGAAAAAATGGGGGATGGAACCCATAATAATACACTGGCTATATACGGTGGTGGTTAGGCCAATTCTCTATCACGGTATAGTGGTATGGTGGAACACCTTGGACAAGGTTCAAAGGCTTGCGTCCACACTCATAACTGGTCCGATGAGAACAACACCATCCAAGGCACTGTATCCCCTACTGAATTTTCTTCCCGTGGACCTAAATGCCAAACAAGTCGCAAGTGGCGCGGCAATTCGAATGAAGCTTCTAAATAAGTGGTCAAATACCAGTCATAGTCACGGTGGAATACTAAGGGAGTTTCCGGGGCTTACCGGATTAGTGGATTATGCACTTCCGGAACCTGCACCCGCTACAGCGTTGGCGACCCTCCTACCCCCAAGGGAAGAGTGGAATCATGACGTTGTAAGTAGTGAAGAGTCCATCCATCTATACACAGATGGCTCAAAGCTCGAGGGAAGGGTTGGAGGAGGTGTATACTCCCATCACCTGGGAATCTCCCTCGGAGTTCGTCTCCCGGACCAGGCTGAACGTTTTTCAGGCTGAACTGATAGCAATCGACAGGGCCACGAAATTGGTAAAGTGTGATATGATACCCCAAGTTGATATCTATATCTTCACTGACAGCCAGGCGGCAATAAAGTCCCTCACGAAGCAGTCGACAACCTCCATGGTAGCCATGAAGTGCCGCGCATCTCTTAACGAGATGGCTGAGTCATTTCGCCCAAAGGTGATATGAGTTCCGGGACACTGCGGCATGGAGGGGAATTGTAAGGCCTACGAACTGGCGCGACTTGGCACGAAACTTCCTTTTGAGGATATAAACGACGAAATAGGAATACCCTTGCAAACTTGTAAGCTACTTATCTCCGAGAGGCTCACTAAAGTAGCGAAGGTGGCAGTAGGAAATCACCTGCAAAGCTGCCAAACAATTATGGCCGGTGCTCAGCGCCAAACGCACGGGCCTACTACTGAGTCTAAATAAATATTGGATTATTATTATATTAAATATTGGATTATTAGTATCCGTCATAACAGGACACTGCCTAATTGGCAAGCACGCCTATCGACTTGGCCTACGTTTACATGACTTCTGTAGAAGTTGTCAAGATGAAGAGGAGGAGGAAACGATTATGCATCTGTTGTGCCAATGCCCTGCTCTATCTAGACTCTCCACTCTCGGTAGGCAATTCTTGGACAACTTGGAGNTGCTCTTCACTAGGAAGCACAAGATACCTGACCTCGGGAACATAACTCTAGAGGGCAACACCCTCGTAATAAAGGAACAGACCAAATATCTAGGTCTCATAGTAGATAGGAAACTAAACTGGGGCCCAACGTTGCAGATAGAGTGCGCAAAGCAACAGCGGCACTATATTCCTGCAGCAGATCAATAGGGAAAAAATGGGGGATGGAACCCATAATAATACACTGGCTATATACGGTGGTGGTTAGGCCAATTCTCTATCACGGTATAGTGGTATGGTGGAACACCTTGGACAAGGTTCAAAGGCTTGCGTCCACACTCATAACTGGTCCGATGAGAACAACACCATCCAAGGCACTGTATCCCCTACTGAATTTTCTTCCCGTGGACCTAAATGCCAAACAAGTCGCAAGTGGCGCGGCAATTCGAATGAAGCTTCTAAATAAGTGGTCAAATACCAGTCATAGTCACGGTGGAATACTAAGGGAGTTTCCGGGGCTTACCGGATTAGTGGATTATGCACTTCCGGAACCTGCACCCGCTACAGCGTTGGCGACCCTCCTACCCCCAAGGGAAGAGTGGAATCATGACGTTGTAAGTAGTGAAGAGTCCATCCATCTATACACAGATGGCTCAAAGCTCGAGGGAAGGGTTGGAGGAGGTGTATACTCCCATCACCTGGGAATCTCCCTCGGAGTTCGTCTCCCGGACCAGGCTGAACGTTTTTCAGGCTGAACTGATAGCAATCGACAGGGCCACGAAATTGGTAAAGTGTGATATGATACCCCAAGTTGATATCTATATCTTCACTGACAGCCAGGCGGCAATAAAGTCCCTCACGAAGCAGTCGACAACCTCCATGGTAGCCATGAAGTGCCGCGCATCTCTTAACGAGATGGCTGAGTCATTTCGCCCAAAGGTGATATGAGTTCCGGGACACTGCGGCATGGAGGGGAATTGTAAGGCCTACGAACTGGCGCGACTTGGCACGAAACTTCCTTTTGAGGATATAAACGACGAAATAGGAATACCCTTGCAAACTTGTAAGCTACTTATCTCCGAGAGGCTCACTAAAGTAGCGAAGGTGGCAGTAGGAAATCACCTGCAAAGCTGCCAAACAATTATGGCCGGTGCTCAGCGCCAAACGCACGGGCCTACTACTGAGTCTAAATAAATATTGGATTATTATTATATTAAATATTGGATTATTAGTATCCGTCATAACAGGACACTGCCTAATTGGCAAGCACGCCTATCGACTTGGCCTACGTTTACATGACTTCTGTAGAAGTTGTCAAGATGAAGAGGAGGAGGAAACGATTATGCATCTGTTGTGCCAATGCCCTGCTCTATCTAGACTCTCCACTCTCGGTAGGCAATTCTTGGACAACTTGGAGGTCCTTAGATGCGTCGAAATCAGGGATCTTCTAAAATTCGTTCAAAGTTCAAAATGGTTTTAGGAGGGATTGGGAGTTGCTGACCCAACATGCGGCATCACAATGGGCCCTGAGCCTAAGTGTGTCTTATAGACCACCGCGACAATCTAACCTAACCTAACCCTTCTCTCAGCAGTCAAGGGAAATTGACAACCATGCCGATGACTAATTGTCAACTATAACTTGACTGCACTGACAACATTTTATAACTTCTAAATTTGAAGTTATATGCCATTAAGCGAGAATTCAAACAAGGTGGAAGTATAGATTTTTCTTGAAGATGGAATTACAGGCAAAAGTTGTTGTGAATTTTTTTAAATTCATAGATAGCTCCCAAACCAACAGTTTGATAAAAAAAATATTGTAACCATAATAGCAGGAAATAACAATTTACTGAACTAAATGTAAAAGGTCAGAACTAGTTTAAATTAGTGTTATTTTGATAGACTAGGAGCCATTTTTTGCATGTATGTTACGTGCGGAAATTTTGGCCCGTAGTTGTAGTCGGTATTTTCCCATTCTTAGAAACAGATCTTGGAATCAAAGGCCTGNGAACTAGTTTAAATTAGTGTTATTTTGATAGACTAGGAGCCATTTTTTGCATGTATGTTACGTGCGGAAATTTTGGCCCGTAGTTTTAGTCGGTATTTTCCCATTCTTAGAAACAGATCTTGGAATCAAAGGCCTGTAGTTATAGTCAAAATTAAGTCGACACTAAACTTAGTGGCAGCGTTTTTGACAGTTATACAATTGAGAACTTTGACAGAAAGCTGCAATTAACTTTAGAGTGGACTTAATTTTGACTATAACTATGGGCCTTTGTTTCCCAAATCCGTGTCTAAGGATGGGATAGTACTGACGACATGTTAATAAGTTTGTTATGGGGCCGAGTTTGTTTTCCATAGATGCACTGTGTAAAAATTTCCGCCCTTTTCGGTGGATACATTTGGATACAGTTTTCGACTGGCCACAATCCGCATCAAAGCGAGATTCTTCAATATCTCGCTCATATGTGCCAAAGCCCCGATGGAAGAGAAGGACGAGATATCCAAGGATCTCTCAGTTTAGAGCGTACATATTAGCGCTGCACCCGACACGTATAAAAATGCCAAGGTGGGCAACGAAGGGATCTTTGGCGCCAGTGTCGGAAAATTCAGCCACTACATAGACATAGATAACGGCGGGCTGAGGCTGATCGACTTCGCCGGGGCTCGAAACTTGGCAGTATGTAGTACTGGGATCTAGCATAAAAAAATCCATCAAGCCACATGGGTGGCTCCAGATCGAAAAACGGGAAAACAAATCGAGTATGTTGTGATAGACGGAAGGCATGCTTCCAGTGCATTAGATGTACTTACGTACACTCCGAAGGCCACCACTATATTGATACAGCCAATATACGACCCCAACCCGGTGCAGCAAAAAAAGGACCCCCAACAACGCAAGGAAAGTTCAACGTCGAAAAGCTGTCAGTGGAGTCACTCCTCGACCCTCACATCTGCTGTGAGAGAGAACTCTTCATTACTTGTACGATGAGGAGTGTCAAGAAGCTGCAGAGAAAAATGCTTGAAATGCTGACCGACAGAAAAAGCACCAGAAAGTTTCAAAACTCTTGTAGGAATAACCATGGCGACTTAGTGGCCGATGTCCAGAACGTACTCAAATTATGGAGGGAAGTGGAGAAGACGAACCGGAGTCCCCAATCGATGACGATGGAGTTGATATCCCAGCGCCGGAATATGACGAGGTACGAATAGCGATTATGATTGATGAAAAGTAATAAAGCTGCTTTAGCTGACGGTCTTCCAGCTGAGCTATTTAATTACGATGGCAAGGAGCTAATAGGGTGCATGCCCGACGACTGGAATTCAAGTGCGCGCTGCCCAATCCACAAGAAAGGCGACCCCGCCGTCAGTGAACTGATTGGGCCTTATCAGTGTGTCTTTAGACCTGGAAAATCCACCATAGACGCGGTATTCACAATACGGCAAATCTTGGAAAAGACCTGCGAGAAAAGGATCGACACCCACCACCTATTTGTCAACTTTATAGCCGCTTTCGACAGCACTAAAAGGAGTTGCCTAAACGCTGCTACGTCTGAATTAGTCATCCCCTCAAAACTCATACGCCTGTGTAAAATTCGTTGAGCAATACCACTAGCTCTGACAGAATTGGGAAAGACGAGCCGTTCGCCACAAAACGGGGTTTCAGACAGTCCTTTCATGTGACTTCTTTAATCTGATATTGGAGAAGATAATAAGAGCTGTAGGACTGAACCGCTCAGGAAAAATTTACTACAAGAGCGTACAATTGCTGCTTATGCCGATGACATCGACATTATAGGTAACAAGTCTGTTCTGCCTTTTCCAAGTTGGATAAGGAAGCAAAGCGAACGTGTCTGGTGATAAACGAGGACAAGACGAAGTATCTCCTGTCACCCACGTCACTGTTGGCAGTTATAATTTCTAGAGAGTAGAGAATTTTGTTTACTTCCCTGCAGGGAGTGACGTTAGCTTATAGGTATAACTTATAGCTTATAGGTATAACTTTAGTCTGTTTACGCGAACACTAGTGCTAACTATTAACTGTGTATTTTGTTCGAAAAAAGCTAACTACTTTTGTGGGGCGATGGCCGCAAAAAAGTCAGACCTGGATACCTCTGCATTACATGTCAACTAACTTGTAACTAACTACTTTTGGACATAAAATATCAATAAGAAAAACAAAATATTTTTTTGTTTTTTTACTTTTTTATTTACTTATTTATTTACTTTATTTTATTACATTTCATATTTGTTTACATATTCTGCTCTGGGTGGCCCCATATTCGAACACCGTCAGACATAACTTCAAAATGATAGTATAAAATTTCGATCTTCCTTTTATTTGTCCTGAATATGAAAAAGAATCTGCGAAGTTCAGAAAAAAGTGTATTGAAAGTAATTTTTGTATGAGGATATTTAATAGAAACTTGTAAAGAAAACCAACTCCCGATTGCGTCTGCATGACTCCTGCACGACTTTACAATTCACTTTAAGTTGGTTTTGTCATAGCTAATTAAAAGTGAGGTATTAATCGAAATCTCGCCAAAAAGCTAACTATAAGTTGGTTAGTTTTAACAATTGATAATTTTTCACTGCAGGGTTGGTTGCATTAACACCGATAATAATGTCAGCATGGAAATCCAACGCAGAATCACTCTTGCCAAAAAGTGCAGTTTTATAATCCCGACGAAATCTTGACGGTGGTACCGGGAGGGGAACGTGGGTTAAAGTCTCACACGGGGTTAGGCTTTCGATGCTTCCTCCTCGTCAAATAAACTATTGAAAGCGACGAATAGTTTTATATCAACTTTTGTGAACATCTTTTTATGTTATTTTGTACAACAAAATTTCAAGCTATAATAAACAATTTTTTAGTAAGTAAGTAATTTCGTTCTGGCAACGCCCATGCATATGCAACCCATGCAGTGTTGGCGCTTTGGACATTTTTTTTACCGAAAATGGTAATTTTTTGCCTTGTTTATCATATTTGGTGATTTGGTAACTTATTTTTCTACTTGGTAACTTTTTCGATTCAGTCCTACATGTAACATAGGTCAAAACAATTTCTGGTTCGACATTAGGATGTGGGCCGTAAGCGTTTCATTTAACAGAAATACCAGGTAATCTGAAAGTTTCGCAAGGCGAACAGTTCTTCGCCGTTCCTAGGTTACTATAAATGTGTTATCTACAACAAACTTCTTGATGGTGGCTATTGTTATATCTACCGAGACTTTTCCAGAAGCACGCCCCTGTTACTCACTTTCGCTACAATCATAACGAGTTGCCCCTTTTTGTTATCTACGTTCTTTGGTCATAACTGGACAAATGTGGATTTTAAAGTGCTCCGAAATTTTAGTTTACTTTAAAACAAGTTTGGTAATTTTTTGTTGAATTTGGTATCCTTTTCCGGTGATTTTAGGTAAAAAATAAAAATATGTGGCAATAGCTGATCTTGTTTTTACTTAGGAATCTGTACAATGGTTATACCTTTAAAATTTATTTTTTTTATTTTTTTTTCAGAATGACAAGTGTACCAACAAGTGCAGACGGTGTTGAATAGGCGAGCTACAGCTGATTCGTATTGTATAAACAATACAATATTTCGCATTCCCTGTGGGGATGACATTTCTCAAGCAAAAATAAACAAAGCCGAATAGGGGTATAAAAGAAACTATTAGAAGACAGTTTTCTTAGTATTCAATTTTTCGATAGGAAACCTGGTTTAACTGATTTAAATCGTAAAAATATTCATACATATGATTTATAAAAAAATTAATAAAGTAAATGGAAAAACTGTGATTTTTGTGAAGTATTATGAATTTAAGTTCATTAAAAGTTTGTGTGGCGTTCCTTACTTTTACTTGAGAATTGTCAAAATTGGCAAAATCAAAGTAGCGGTTTGCGGAATGCGCCACCTTTGTTCGCTACATCGTGGTCCTTAGGCAAGAACAAATTAGTTCACCACTTAAAACAGTTACGTACATGCATGTATAGATAAAAATATGTCACTCCATTAAAATTCTTCTCACATATGGATGAGAGTTCATTTGTAATAAAATCTGCATTTTTGTTTTCGCAATAAAAAAGAAGCGAAGGATAAAGATGATAATAACAGGTGTCATAAAAAGAAGTTGCTTCATATTTCCATTTTCTTAAAAAGCAGAACGCGCGTAGCATCGAATATCGTGTTGCACGGCCAGCCATTCTGATAAAGATGCCGCCAACCATGTATGTAGGCTGGCATATTGTGTGTTCGTACACCCTTTGTGTTTCGTTGAACCATCGGAATTGCTAAATTCACATAAAAATGGCAATAAATGGAAATGCTTTTGTAGTGAAAGTGAGAACCAAAAACTAAAAGAAAAATAATCGTTAAACGGTGGCCACGCTTACCGATGGGCTTTTTTTAAATTAAATTTCAATTGCAAGTTGGCTTCAGAATTGGGCTCTACTCTCTCCCTTCGTTATACCCGAAAATGCGTTTATTGCCAATTTGTATGAAATTACACAATTCTTTTGTATCATTTAAGTTTTGACCCTTTCGGTTTCCATAAATTCCAATCATCATTCAAAACCGCATTCACACAAATAAGTACCCCTTTTTAATCGAATGTAGTCAATAAAATTCGATTCGGAGGTCATTTTGCGGTGCACGCAAACGTTTGAAGCAAATATGGGGATGTCGTTAGTAGGCCAGGTTTTTGCAATAATTTTCAATATTTGGCTTAATTTGATGACCGTTGTTGGTTTGGGGTTTGTTAGGTGGCTGCAATAATCATCAAGCAATTTGTTTATTTGGCAATATGCATGCGGGTGTTTCGGTAGTGTTTGTGGGGAGGTTTGCGTATTGACTTCAGATTGTTTTGACATTTGAAGCCAGTTAAAAAAGTAGTTATTTTTATTAAGACGTACTTTGAACTTTTGTTATTCAAAATGTAGTTCTGCGTACCAGCGTTGCCGTTTTGGTCCAATTGGGCCAAAATTGGTAGCTTCATTCTTCTTTGGTAGTTTGGTTGGTTTGATGAAGCTTTTGGTAGGAAAAAATGTTTTGAAAATTCAACCAAATTGAGCATTAAAAATTGTTCGCTTAGTTTGCGTTTACAGGTTGAAAACATTGCTTTCACTTTGCTTACACCTATAAGATTTCTTTGTTTTTTGTTTTTTATTAAGCAGAACATTTTCTGCAAACAAAAACTCACTACCCAAAGCTATTTTACCGATCAGCTGTGGAAATAGAACTAGAAGTTACCTATCGTCTTGAAAGAAAAATTGGTGATAGGCAATCTGCAAAGTGTGAGTGTAATTTGATACAAATTTGGAAGTTTTTTTTATTGAAATTGCATAAATGTTTTGTTTTTTCACTTGAAAAAAAACGTTTGATATGAATTGAATTAATCTGAAAGGTATTTACACTTTTTACAAAATTTTTTTTATGCAATACGTTAATTCTTTTTTAAAGGCCGGAATCGTATGAATGGTTAACCAATACTGTAAACAATACTATGTGTAGTTTTAATTTTTACCGCTAATTCGTGTAGCTAAAAACCTCGGAAATTCAAGAAATTTCGTTTTAATGATGAAAAAAATATTGGTAGTTTGGAAACTGATTTGGTAGTCGTTTTGTTACCTAAAGATATTGTCAAGTAGAAACACTGCTGCGTACATTTTAGTACCTAAAAGAAAACTTTCAACCCAACTTTAGCTTAGAAAGTTTATTTTTGACATATTCCTAAGTGTTAAAAGATGTTTTTAAACGGAACATCACTAATTTGTTACAGATTGGCCGAACAAGAATATTTTTTTTTGTTCAAGCGCTAGTTTTCTTGGGCAGATTCTATAATTAGGAGTAGGGTTACCAGACGTTCTTCTTTAGGAGGACATGTCCTCATTTTTGCCTAAAAACGAAATGTCCTCCTTTATGACTGAAATGTTCTCCTTTTTAACATTTTGTATTTTTCGCATAATACTTCTAAAGTGAATTTTTTTTATTTGTAATTTTTGGCAATGTTTTCATTGCCGGATTTTTTCTTTTTTGAATAATATGTTTGGAACACCTCCTTTACACTCAAGTTACGAAGCAACAATGCAAGGTATGTTTATTCAGCCAAAAAAATTATTAAAAATCAACGCGATTTTCTAGCGTTTTGAAACTCGCACTTGATCCTACCCAAATTTAATGGGCTATAAAAGTACATGTCTAAAACTTTTCTAAACATTCTAAATGAAAAGTTTAAAGTTTTTGACGCAAATTGCTAAAATTTGTTGAATATTTATAATTTTTCTACAAAGTTTGAAATGTGGATTTATATGGTGCTTGTTACAAATGCCTTATGGCGATTTCGTTTCTACAAAAAATGTTCCCTTCTAATCACCCTCTTCTTAGAGAGGGATGCATTTTTCGGTAGAGACGAAATCGGCATTAGGCTTGTACAAAAAATAATAAACATTATATAAAGAAAAGAAAAATAGCCAAAACTGGTCAAAAAGTCACTTAACTTAATCAGTGTGTATGAACATATTTATACCTTTCATAAGCATGGAATGGTATTATAGCTTTGGTCCGATGTTTGTGAGTACCACAATAAAAAAATATAGACCCATTAAAATGTATACCTATAAAAAAAATACTGAGGTGTAAATATTGTATGGAATGACCTATATGTAACTCCTCTATCTATGTATGCTGTGAATATATCGACCCCTTTGCGCAAAATTATCGTATGTTACAAAAACCAAATTTTACAGGAAAGTCTTCACTTTCTCTGCTTTGGCTAGCACAGTTTAGCTTTGCTCAGATAATTGAGAAATATAACTAAACACAAGATTTTTTCTGTAAGGTCTCTACGTTGTAATTTCTTAGTACATACGATAATTTCGCCCACAAGAAGAAAATGCATTGTCGCACACGATTAGGGATGTTACGATACTACTGATATAATCTTGGTATCGATACTTTGGTTTCGATATTGGGTAAATCGGTATTTGATACTACACTGAGGGAAACAATTTTAGAATGAAAAAACGTGCTAAATTAAAAAAAAAAAATACGCATATGAAAGAACACCANGTACTACACTGAGGGAAAAAATTTTAGAATTAAAAAAAACGTGCTAAATTAAAAAAAAAAAATACGCATATGAAAGAACACCAACCCAATTGTTTTAAATTTGAGTATGTACGTTATAAATTATGTCGTTGTGAAGTGCACAGATGCTTTTTCGTAATTAAGAAGAAAAGAAAGAATTTAAAAGAAAAAAAGAATTGTTTATGTCCGTCTGATGGTAATTGAACCCGGGCGCTCTTGGCAGCAACCAATTGCATCAAGCTTATTTGCACACTCAGCTACAGCACACATGTAAATGTTTTCAAATGTTGTGTTTGAATCCACATCACAGCGCGCGATTAGTGCATTTGTAGAGATAAACATGTACCATGTATGTGTGTATGTATGTGTTGCCACCGCCGTGTATGCTTTCTTAATAACATGTGAAAAATGATCCGAGACGTGCAAAACGCCATCCGTACAGTGAAAAATGCTTCATTTAAATACGGGCGTATTTGAATTGAATATTTCCATTTTTACTTGATTTAATAAGAACATTTTTAAACGGTAATCAAATAAAAAATTTTAATTTTTACAACGCGTTTTTTTCTCAGTGTAAGGTTACGATGCTATTGATACCCATAATGGTATTTTCTTTCAATACCGCTTAATGTATCATAATAACAGGAATATCAATATCATCTTCATAAAAGCCATATTGTTCCTTGAATTCTATTTAAGTATATTTACTGATTAGTGACTCTATGTGCATCGTACTGTATTCAAACCGTATAAACACAGTACATATACAGTGTGACGACACTCATTTGTTTTAATTTCTGTTTTTCTGCTGCAGATTTCTTATTAATTTTATTAACTGCATCAATCATATTGTAGTATCGAAAGGATAAAATATCGATATTTTATTTCCGATACCACTACCAATACTTGTATCGATACTCAGCTTCTAACACATCATTTGATACTGGTGTCGATACTTTTATGGTATCGCAACATCCCTACATACGATAAAATTTACAGTAAATTTTTGGAGTTGCTATTGACTTTATTTCGCACCAGGGTGGGTAATAAAGACAATTGACCTTATTTCCGTTGATCTTGTTACCTGTCACCTTTGCATTCAATTTTATGCGTACGTATATATGTATAAAATGACATTAATGTTACCACCCTGCAGTGAAAAATTATCAATTGTTAAAACTAACCAACTTATAGTTAGCTTTTTGGCGAGATTTCGATTAATACCTCACTTTTAATTAGCTATGACAAAACCAACTTAAAGTGAATTGTAAAGTCGTGCAGGAGTCATGCAGACGCAATCGGGAGTTGGTTTTCTTTACAAGTTTCTATTAAATATCCTCATACAAAAATTACTTTCAATACACTTTTTTTCTGAACTTCGCAGATTCTTTTTCATATTCAGGACAAATAAAAGGAAGATCGAAATTTTATACTATCATTTTGAAGTTATGTCTGACGGTGTTCGAATATGGGGCCACCCCGAGCAGAATATGTAAACAAATATGAAATGTAATAAAATAAAGTAAATTAATAAGTAAATAAAAAAGTAAAAAAAAAAAAAAAATATTTTGTTTTTCTTATTGATATTTTATGTCCAAAAGTAGTTAGTTACAAGTTAGTTGACATGTAATGCAGAGGTAACCAGGTCTGACTTTTTTGCGGCCATCGCCCCACAAAAGTAGTTAGCTTTTTTTCGAACAAAATACACAGTTAATAGTTAGCACTAGTGTTCGCGTAAACAGACTAAAGTTAGGTATAAGCTAACGTCACTCCCTGCAGGGTTGATTCCAGAGAGCGTCAGAGTTCGAATTCCACTGCAGGCAACATGCAAATAAAATATATATGTTTTTTTGTTTTCTTCTTAATTATTCACTTCACGCGCTTAATTGAATTGAATATTTACCAATATACAGTCATTTCGTTGGCGTTTATAGTAAGATCAGTTACGTTTCTATTTGATGTTGGTCTCCGCATATTTCCGCCATTAAACAGTATTTATTGTCAACCATACGTTCCTTCTACCGCCTTAAAAGGTTTTGCTCAAGTAAGATTCTGAAATTAGTGTACCACGGACTTATTTATACTTAGCTGCAATAAGGGATAAGCTGTTGGGTTGGGGCATACTTTAATAAGATTTGACCGTTTCTAATATTACAAAAGTATTTCATATGAGGCATATGCAATGACAAATGTTTAGAAAATTCCATAGATCTTTTTAGAAAGTTAAATATTATTCGACAAAACATTTATATTATTAAAAAGTTATAAAAAATATTCTTTAGTGGATGTGGTTATCATATTACATATATTACTTACATTTACATTTGCCTAGCTACATTAATCTTATACTTTTATATATATATGTATATATAATTTTTTAAGTACCCCGGTTTTCCTAACGCGCCCCACAATATTCAATTATTTACACTGCATTAACACTGTTCCACTAAACTGAACAAATTTGCCATGACCTATTTTCTTATAGAAGTTCTTCACATGAAATGTATTTTACATGTATTTTTCAGGAATGTATACCTATTATAAGAAAATAAAGAATTAAACAATCAAACAAATAATTCCGCGATTTGGCAATGTTTGAGAAGCTCTAGCGAAGGACCTTTGACTACGTTTCTCAAAATCTGGAGCTGATTGAAACTTTTTACATAAATACGAATTCATAATCAGCACAAAAAATTTATCATAGCATTTGCCAACCAACATTTTTTACATTTTTGTTGCCCTGTGGAAGCAATCGGAACTTTCTAAAAATATTCCAAATACTTTGTTTCAGCCCATTGGATTATGTTTAATTTGTAGTGCCACAGTATACAGAGTAGTGCTTACGCAAATATGTAATATGAAATTTTGGTCGCATTTTTTGTGTGGGCACGCAGGCGTATAAGCAACTTCAATTTGTACGTCTCTAAAAAAGTAAAAAAAAACAGCAATCAAATCAGCTAAGTGAACTTACAACTGGATGAGGTTATGCACTAATCGTACTTTACTCGTACATACATAAGAACATACCTATGTATGTACATATGTATGTATATGTACAAATGTACATAAATTTTCCCCAAAAAGGCAAATGAACAGGTAATCGGTTGAATAGGCAAGTGACCGCTTGTGTGGCTAATAGAGCGCGAACCATTTGAATGCCTTTGTTCGTCGGTCTGCCAAAATGTCATTTGACGATTTTATCTCTCTGACAAGCGAATGAAGCAGCGAATTTGACAGCAAACCCAAATGTAAAAACTACTTTATACTCATTTACTTATGTATGTACATACATATGTACACACATAAGTATGTGGTTATGCAATCATTTTTTGTGATGTGCGTTTGTGCGTGCGCATATGTCTATTTATCTTTCGGTTTTTGATTGCATTGCAATTGTGTGTCGCTAATGACAATTGGCCACTTAGTTGTCCGAAATCCAGAGTGGAAAGTCAAATGAAGGACATCGTACAAGGGCAATGCCTGAGCAGTACCAACAGTTCATAGTTGACGAAAAAACTAGCGCGAAAGCGGCAATGAATGTTCGTTATCCCTAAGAAATGCGTTTTTGTTTGCATACGCACTTACCACGAAGGAGTGAGGACATATACCACCAATGTGCGTAGCTTTCCATAAGTACATATGCACACATGTAAATATGTATATATGCGTCATTTGCAATTGTCCGAAAAATTGTCCTTCTGCTCTGACGCCCCGAACGAAAAGGTGCACCTGTCATGTCCACGCGCGAATAGAGTGGGTAAATATTGGTGGTGATTAACATTCATGCCATACATCTTTGCGTTCAGCAATGCTTTGTTTTGGCCAAATTTGTATGTTTTATCCGAAATTACATTCGTGGTTACCCCAAAATATTATTTGTGTTCTATGTTGGCAGAAGGAGATGGCTGAAAATATTACAGTGAATTGGAAATTTCGTATTCGCTGCAAATGTAAACCATATCAATCAATCTCGCACATGCATGTATATGTAGTTATGTACATTAGACCGGGTCGGCCCCATTACAAAAGAAAAACCTTTGCCATTGCCACTGCTATTTCGAAAGCTTAATTTGGGAGTATGTATGTTGATACCACATAAATTTTCGTCCTTTATAAAACGAAAAATAGCTAAAAACGAGTTTTATTTTTTTTTTTTTTTTTGTTTTGTCTTGACTGTTGTATAGTACTTAATTATGCATGAAATAAAAGTTTCCATAGACAAAAATTACAACTACTTTTGATTTTTTTAATATTTTCGCACAGGTTAATGAAATGTAGTCATTTAAAAAGAGGTTACTACTGAAATAGAGCTAATTAGGGCATATTTAAATTTGCGCCGTGTCCTCTTTTCAATGGAATGACCCAAATATACGAGCACTTTTCTTTAGAGCTGCAAACTGATTTAAGAAAGTTTGATAGAAGAAATTTTCTTTTCGCTTTCTTGTGCGTCATTTTATATGAATTTTTCGGTTTTTTTGAGAGCTCTTAAAAGTTTAACTGCGAATGAAAACAATTGTCCTAAAAATATGCGATGCATAATCACTTGCTGTTGTTTTTGACACTTTACAGCCTAAAAGAGTTTACCACTGATATGTACTTAACAAGGATTCGAAGATTTAATTTGCCAACTTCGAATTCGTTCCACCAAAAGGAGCTACAAACATACATATTAAAAATACAAGTTCAGTTAATTTTTCGGTATTTGAAATATTAAAAAAATAAAAAAAAATCGAAGAAAATGAACATTCAAACTCTTGTTTAACATTTTTTTATTATTTTTGAAACCGCTTGAACTTGACCGCATCTTGTGTTTACAGAACTTTTTATTAAACAAGTAATTTTTAAGCAAAAAACACAACCGACTTCAGTTCTCATAAAAAAATTTAGGAGTACCGTTAGTTTTTTCATGATCCAATGATCAGATCTAAAGCAAATTACGGGACGACCCTTGAGGTACCATTATTCCGATAAAAAAAGAATTATTGAAATTGGTTCACGTGGTCCCAAGAAATACATAAAAAATAAAAATTATTCCGCCGAATTTGAGTTCTTTGTCAATTTTATGTAAATAAAGTGGAATTTATGAAACTTTAAAAAGTTTATTTATTTATATATAATAATAATAATAATAGAGTGGCGCTTACACATATGTTAGTGTTTGGTCGAGCTTCTCCTCCCATTTGTGGCGTGCGCCTTGATGTTGTCATATAAAGCGGAGGGACCTACAGTTTTACGCCGACTCCAAACGGCGATTGTATTTTTATGAGAAGCTGTTTTTTCATGGCAGAAATACACTCGGAGGTTTGTCATTACCTGCCGAGGGACGACCGCTGTTAAGAAAAACCTTTTGTCTATATTTTTGCGACGTTGCTTTGACCAGGGTTTGAACCCAGCAGTTGTGGAGTGGAAGTGCGCACTGCTTACCACTACACCACAGCGGCCGATTTATATATACTGTAAGTAAAACTTGCATAAATGCATTTTGAAGAACATTTTATCTGAAGCGAATTTTAAGTTTTTTTCTGGTGATATATCTTTAGAAGTATAAACCTCTCCCAAAATATATTCCCGGGTGCGCCCCTGTGTACATACATATAAATATATTACCGGCCAAACCCGATATTCGGATAATTTAGTTTTAACTAGGCTGAGCCCGATAGGGGAAACCAGTTAAGCCGGCAATGAACGTGGAAAGAAGTTGGACGCAACAATACTATGACCTCCGTAGCCGGATTTGGTCTGACGGGGGTTTGAAGCATTTTTGTTTTGTTTTGTGTTATAAAAAATACGTTTGTAAGCACGTTTACAAAATAAAATTCTTATTTTTAGTTGGTTTAAGATTGTAAGATTTTAATCCTGACCGAACAGTTCACATCCCCCCATTACCCAGAGCTATTTACCACACTGATATAGAGAACTCTTTGGTGTACAAAACGCTGCTGGCTGGGAAGTCTTTACACAAGTGTTCACATCGTTTACTTCTTCACTCAGAGAAGGAATCAAGATTTTCGTACCCGATCTTAGCATTTTCGAACTTAAAGTCGGACTAAGATTGAAATCTTATATTACTTAAGTATGATATTTTTGAGTACCAAATACTGGAATTAGGATCATGCAAACTTAAAAAGTTAAGTATATATCATTTATTTTTTCTCCCATCTTTTTGTGAAAATATGGTTCTAAGTCGAACTATGAAAGGTTGTGATAACTAACCCAACCTTTTTCTTTATAATGTTTCTTAAAATAAAATCTCGTAATAATAATAAAGAAGCATCATATTTGATTTGAGTATGAAATTCTTATTTCAAGAATGAAATTTTTAATTCCATATATATACCTAGTACATATCTAGTTAGTTTGTTCTTATTTTTAGGCCGACATTTTTCCCTCAGTGTTCGTATTGCGCGTGGTACTAGGCGGTTGACTATTGCTTTTTTAGTATTTCGGCAAAGAAAATTATTTTACTTCTTTAGAATAATGGAAAACTTATAGATTACTAAAGCTCTACCCAGAATTACTGAGGACGACGGCAAAGCGGTCGGCGGTAAGTGAACAGCTGAACAGTTGCCGCATAACGGCTTCCGTCAGTTGTCATTTTCATTTGAAAATTATCACTAAACTTAAATATTTTTTCGGAACTTGCGTGTATGAAGATTTGCTGGAAATAAAAATTACTACAATTAACACTCAACCAACATTGTGTCGTCCCCGCTGGGCGGTAAAAATAGAAACAAAGTTAAATCACGCGAAAAACGTCGCCGGTAAAAACACGGCCGCCAAAATTCAATATGCCTTTGTGAGTTTTAATTTTGACAGCGGTGAATCGACGACCGCTTTACCGTCGTCCGCTGCAATTCTGAGTAGAGCTTAAAATGTTTTTATTTATGATTTTTTACGGTAACTAGACTTAATTTAGAGGAGTATAAATTGAGTTTAGTGGTCATAGAGGCAATCTTGGTCGGAAGATTATGAATTAATAATAATAATGATAGATTGGCGCTTACACATATGTTAGTGTTTGGCCGAGCTTCTCCTCCCATTTGTGGCGTTCGCCTTGATGTTGTCACACAAAGCGCAAGGACCTACAGCTTTGCGCCGAGTCCAAACGGCGATTGTATTTTTATGAGAAGCTGTTTTTCAGGGCAGAAATACAATCGGTGGTTTGCCATTGCCTGCCGAGGGACGACCGCTGTTAAGAAAAAACCTTTTTCTATATTTTTGCGATGTTGTTTTGACCAGGGCTTGAACCCAGGTGCTGTTGAGTGAAAGCGTGCACTGCTTACCACTACACCACAGCGGCCGATATATGATCATATTAAGGACGATCCAAAATCGGGTTACAAATAAAAAAGTTATGTGTAAAAATCGAATTAAACTGCCTTTAGAACGTGTCAAGGACGAAAATAAATTCATAAACTATAAAGTAAGCTTACAAGCCAGAGGTAGTTATTGCATGCTTTTTTCGTGACCCAGTCTAACACACATAGAAACATAAACACATACAGACGTACATATGGGTGAATGTATGCGCGCAGATTACGGTGGCCATCCATCCTTTATTATACGGGACAGTCCTCTTTTTTCGTCAGTTGTCCTGGTAATTTATTTATATCATAGGGGATGCCAAATGTTTTGTAGTTATTTTACTGTCTCTTATTTGACCCGTATTCGGTATTTTGGCGCCTTAACAGTTCATAAATGTGACATGCCTATGAACTATACTATTACTATGTACTATTTTGTGAAGGGAGAATATGTTCATTAGACGAGACTACGGCAGAAAAATCTTTGCTCATTGTATGAGGGATTGTATCTGCGACATGAGAAACTCCAAATAGGAAGGCTACTATGAGAATGTTGTAAAAGTAGAGAAGTTTTCAACGATGGGATGGAAGTGGAACCCTTCGAAGGTACGCTTTGCAATTCAGCTTGTTCCGGATGTTATTCACTACATTGTGCTTGGTCGAAGTCCGAGTCCGTTGAATCCCGCTTGTGTGCCTAGGAATGTTTGTAACAAATTTTATGTGGTAAAAATCCCGAGCACAAAGTACAAAGTCATGGAAAAATATTCTACAAATTTGTGATGTTGCAACTGTATATTTATGTGCTGCGTTCACAAAAGATGGCTAATAGCTATAGGATTATTGAAGAAGATTTTCAAATACTCTAGCTTTTGTGGAAAAAAATGGTAAAGTTATTTTTTGTACCGTATTCGGCTGCCATAAATATGGTCACCTTAGAGTAGATGGACACGAAACGTCAATGTCGATTGGTTTTTGTTAGTTTTACAATTCGGAAAGTGGCAGTTCTACCAGATGGTGGAAGTGGTTTTGAGGTCAATTAATAATTCATTCGTGACACACATGGCAGTATCCGATCGGCGTTTCGCGTACCTCACTCCTTGCTGTCTTCGTATTCGCGGCATATCTACGTCTACTCCATTTTCTAGTAGTTTTTTTTGTTTTTTATTTTTCGTTACCTTTGCGGTCACAGCGTAAAAAATACTCCATTTTTGGCAATCGTCCATTTACAATAAGGGTGGGTAAATATTGAAATGGAATGGAATAAAATAAGCTGTAGGTGGGACATTAAAGAAAATACATATATTTTTTATTAAAGCACCGGTTGACTTGCGGCTCATACGCATAAACCTCCGACTCTAGGATACCGCCCAAGAAAAAGTAAAACGGTGTCCAATAGGAATCGGTTTATGCGGAATGGGCATAGCGGCGTCCGCTGCGAGGTGCCATTGAGATTTGGCAGCACTGGCTGAAAAATAAATTATAGGTAATACAGACAAAACGAAAACCACATCGCCGGTAAAATGCGCAAACATATTTAAAAAATCATTCTTGAATGCACGGTATGATTATATTAATTCCATTTAAACATTATTGCAGAGTAACCCTCCCAACTGCGACTATATAACTTCCGGTTCTTCATAAAGAAGCTTCAGCCACGCATTCTTGGGTAGATATCAGGGTTGGAAATATGGGGAATCCCTGATGGCAGAAAGTTCCATGTGATAATCCCCAATCGTGAAGATTAGACAAATGGGCTCCCTGCACTTGATTCCAGATGCGTACACTGGTGCACAGACGGTTCGAGGGTGTAGCACAGAGCAGGTGCAGTTCTTTTTGAACCTAGCACAAACTTGCGATTTCCGTGGGCGAATGGCCCACGATGATTCAGGCTGAAATAGTCGCAATTTTAAACTGTGCAATATTAAGCCTTCAATAGGGATTGAAGCGCGCCTTTGTAGTTATATTTTCAGAAAGCCAAGCAGCCATCCGGAACCTTCTAAACAGGAATACGAGATCCCAGCTAGTTAGAGATTGCTTTGACACGCCACAAATTTTAGCAGCCAAAAACACTGTAACACTCTGCTGGGTACCAGGCCATTGTGGAATCGAGGCAATAAGGCGGCCGACGAGTTGGCACGAGAAGGATCGCTAACTGCCTTTTTAGGACACCTAACCGTGCGTCAACCTCCAGTCATTTCTCTTCTGCACCAAATTCCGCAATTGGAAATGCCCAAGCGACGTCAAGTCCTTCTCCACCTGGTCTTTTCAACGCAGAGAAGGACTTCCTCTTCCTGCAGTCGAAGAACATGACCTAGCCAGCAGAGCCGCTGATTTTAATTCATCGTTAAATCGTCTGGCGTATTCGCCATCGCCAATGCGTAAAGGCCCGTAAATCGTTTGCAGAATCTTTCTCCCGAAAGCTCCAAGAGCCCTCCACCAGGTGTTTTTATTATCCAGCCTCCACGCCATACACCAGCACAGGCATGATGACTAACTTATAAACTGTGTTTTTTGTACGCCGAGAGAGGACTCTACTTCTCAATTGCCTTCTCAGTCCAAAGTAGGACTTGTTGGCAAGAATGAATCTGCGTTGAGTTTAAATGCTGACATTATTATTGGAATTAATGAGTCCCAAATAAACGAAGTCGTCTACTTTTTCAAACTTGTAACTGTCAACAGTGACTTGGATGCGAATATGCTCTGACTGTTTGTGTAATAACAGGAAATACTTCGTGTTGTCCTCGTTCACCACTAGACCCATTTCCTTTGCTTCTCTATCTAATCCCGAGAAGGCAGACGGAGCTGAAGGTATTACTCAACATCATTTTACAATGCCGTATTAATTTAGTGGGGATACCAAATTCAAACATCTCGGCAAAAAGACAAATTCTTTTCTTGCTGTTAAAAGCGGCTTTAAATCGACAAATAGATGGTGTGTGTCGATCCTACTCCGGTCTTTTCCAAGATTTAGCGTATTGTTCAGTCTTTCACAAAATACACTCGATAAGAAGTTGTAACCTATGCTTAGAAATCTGATCCCGCGGCAGTATGCGTGTATGGCGGGATCGCCTTTCTTGTGGATAGGGCAGAACACACTTAAATTCCAGTCGCCGGGCATGCGATCATCTGACCATATTCTGCATAAGACTTGATGCATGTACCTTATCAGCTTCTCGCCGCCGCAGTTGAATAGATCGGCTGGCAGGCCGTCAGCTCCAGCAGCTTTCCTGTTTTTCCTCGTCATAGTCAGGCGGTGGGACATCGACTCCATCGTCATCGACTGGAGGCTCGGGTTCGTCTTCTCCACTACTTTCAGTGTGATACCATTCCATAGCATGGACAAGTGTAACCTCCATAATTTAAGTATGTTTTGGACATCGGTCTCTAGGTCATCATGGTTGTTCTTACAGGAGATTGCTCTGGTCTTGAAATCTTCCGTAAGTCGCCTAACTCTCTCATACAATTCTCCGACGTTTTTCATGTCGGCCAGCATTTTAAACTTTTCGCGCTCACGTATTTCGGCTCCTCTCTCCTTATTGCGGCAAATACGTCTCGCTTACCTCATCAGTTCCCTATAACTATGGTGACCATTCGTACCGATTTTGGCGGAATAGTACCGATCTTGAGAAAATTGCCCCACTTAATATTTTTTAGAAGTCGGGACGCAGGTATAAGTGTCCCGATTCTTAATATTTGTACCCATTAAATCCCGACTTTCAGGGCTTTCTTTATTAATTTAAGAGCAGTCTCCGAGAACTCTGGCCTAAAAATCATTTTTTATTTTAAACCTGGCAGCACTTACGTCATCACAAACAACATAGATAGATTACATCGCATGCTAGGTCTAAAGGATCATACAGATTCAACGCAATTAATACAAAAACAGGGATAATAGTAGTTTTTTAATAATTTGCATTAATTAGATCTAAGTACTTCGAATTGATTTATGCAAAAAAAAATCACCCTACATTTTTTTGGGTTGAAAAAAGTTCTATCGAGTAAATTGTTTGGTTTTTTGCACTGAACGACGTCGGACTATTTCTGATTAAATTATGCAGTACGAGAACAGGTTAACTGTCGGAAAGTTAGTTGCAGGTTTGGATTATCAAAGACGCAAACCAAATTCGGACAAAAAAAAATTTTTGCATTCCCATAAACTCCAAATAAAAGTGGTGTTTAAGGAGAGTTAACGAAAATTATTTATATAGTAAACTCCTAGTTTAAGAGCAAAGTTCAGCGTTAAAATCCAAAATATCCCATAAATTTGAGTTAAAGGCTCAACGTGAACATAGTATTAGAGTGTAAACTTTTGCGATCATTTTTCAAGTTTTTTTTCTCTTGTTTTGTTTTAAATAAAACTGTCATCAGAGGTGTTATGTCTTTTTATCGCTTCGATGCTTAAGAAATGTCCTGATTTTTGTCCACAGAAATATGGTCACAGTACGTATAACGGTCACACAATTAAATATTACCTGTATTGCTGGGCGCACATTTTTTTCTCCATAGAGAGAAAGTAGTCCGAGTCGATGTTTGGCCTTCCGAGTGTACGTATGTCTAAACCACTGGGAGCATGCTTTTCGTCTATCACAACATGGTCGATTTGGTTTCTCGTTTTTCTATCTGAAGATAGCCATGTGGCTTGAGGAACCTTTTTATGCTGGAACCTAGTACTATATATTACCATGCTTCCGGCCGCGGAGAAGTCGATTAGCCTCTGTCCATCGCATTTATTGGATGGCGGTGATGTCAGCCTTAGTGTTCCCGAAAATAAACACACAAATAAATACGAGTGAAAAAGTAGCTTTGGGTCTTATTTCCACTTCTTTAATACTTTATTGCGTTGTTTCTGACTTTTTTCTGTTTTGAGTAGTGCGTAGAGGTGCTTACTGCCACCCCGGCGGTCCATAGTTCAATTTCTGGCCCCAGCAAAGTCCAAAAAAGTTTTTTTAAATACTGGTCGCTCCTCGGCAGACAATGGTAAACTGACTAGTGTCCTTCGGCTATAAAAACCCGTCTGCGGAGGCGGAGCAAAAGTGTAGATCTCTCCATTTGTGTCACAACATGAAGAAGTAAACACGTATAAGACGTTTAACCACCAAACTTCCAAATATCCTAGGGGTGACCTTTAAACTGGAAAAAGTCTTGATAACTTCGAAAAACTCAAAATTTGTGTGAAATAAAAAACCCGGTTTGTTCTGTAAAAATTCCAGTTTATTCGATATTAGAAAAATCAAGTTAAAAAACCGCCTATGAATATCAATAAACCCGATGGAACCGGTTTGGGAAAACCGAGTCTATCACCCTAGTCGCTACCCAGAGAATACGTGAGGATACGTCTATAAATAGCCGGACGTTGTGAGCTGCGATTTTAACCGCACGCACAAGAATCACTTTCGGCTACTCCCAGGTGAATGACAGTCAAAAGTTTGAGTGAGTCCCCAAAATCGTCGGATAGCAGTGGTGGATTTACCGTAAAGGCAACATAGGCTGGTGCCTAGAGCGGCAAATTTAGGGCGGCAAAATTTGAGTTGGAAAAAATCTTTTTTTTTTCAAGTTAGCTGCACTGAAAGTAGACTTTTTGTATGTACATTTTAAGACATAAATTACGCAATCAGAAAATAGGTTAATTTTGTTTTGGGAATTAATTATTGGGGGATTTCTTTCTCGGGAGAAACAAATTCCCCGGAGAACAAAATCCCCGGGAGTATTAAGAATTGGCCTGTATAACTTATCAAGTGAAAAAAATTGTTGATGATGACTTTCTTTAAAAGTTGAAAACCTTTACTCAAGTAACTACCACTTTTTCATCTCAAATTGTAATAAAAGTATAGTAAATAACATAAATTTGAATATTATTATTTACTGCTAATCGTTCCAAAACTGGTACTTTTACCTCTAAATATTTTTCTTATCGGAAAAAGGGCGGCAAATTCTGAATTGCCTAGGGGTGACAAATATTCAAATCCGCCCCTGCTACTACCCAAACTGCAGCTCTTGTGTTCTTGTACAGTTTTTCAATAAACCTCGCCACTTTTGTATGTATGTATACCAAAATTGACAAAGAACGCGTATACTTCTTTGTTCTCCCTAAATTTAAATTTTCATAAGCGATATCCCTCTTTAGTTGCACGAAATGCTTTTGTCTCCTTTTTGTATTGGAAAGATTGTACTTTTCACAAACGCCTCATCTATTTAAATTTTTTTTTTTTAAATTGCGTTAAAGGCTTTAACTATTTCCCCGAGTAAAACTTGGGAGCATTATTTAGAAATTCGTATAGTACGCCATCTGCTTTGGTCGGTTTGACTTGAATATGTACGTGGAAGGAGGTCTAAATTATTCGTACTTTGTCGCTAATGATACTTGGTTTTTGAGAGTTTTTTACAACGAAACCGATTGCGGCTGAACAACTATTGCTGGTCAGCAGGTGGGTGGGGTATCTAGTTGAGTTAAACACGCACACATTATTATTTATAGATAATAACACAGTGGATGAGTTATCCAGATTTAGGACAACGGTGGTTGGAGGGTCACATAAACGTACATATATGTATATATAATGTACATATGTATGTATTTAAAGAGCACCCTAAAACAAGTTCTTAAACTCGAAAACATATTTATAATAAGAAAAAAATAAACAGTAACAAAAGAACGCGCAAAACATGCCAGCCACAAACTGGACGAAGTAAAGTAAAATAAACAAATGGACAGAAATTTTGGACTCATTACGGGCAATATCAGAACGTTGACACAGAACTCTATCATTAAACAGTCAATATAGCGATTTGAAAGGCTGGAGGAAGTAGGCGGCGATGGTAGTGCGCATCAGGCATTCATGCATTATTAAAAAGTTCTAGCAATTTGCTAAGTACATATGTACCAGTTAGCTGGTTCGCATTTTGACTTCAGCTACAAAAATTTAGCCAAATGTCAACTAGGTCTAATGAAAAGTAAAACAACCGAAAAATTTCCAGAAACTGTGTGGGTAATTTTTCATGGTCGATGAAAGCTCCTCAATTGTAGTCGAATGATATTGATGTTTTATTATTCGAGTAATGATGTGACGATAAGTGATAGGAACCTGGTGTTAGAACGATGAAGCAAAATTTTAAATCCATACATACATATATGTATGTATTATTGATAAGTCCTTTCATTGCCTACATTTAAATGCTACTGTGTTGAATCATAATGAAACGGAGCTGATTTTGTATTTGTATGCACCCATTAATATATTTATAATCGAGCGCACTTGTGCACAACTTTGTTGGCATAACGATTATTTGTAACAGCCCAACGATTGTTTGTAACGCTCCATTCCTAATTTCACATTTCATTGTATTTTAACAATGTGTGTCATTAGAAAGAAGCGCTCTCTTACTGCTCCTAAAAAAGACCTTGGTGAGCGCTTTCTTTTTGCTCCTAACAAAGCCATTGGTGAGCGTTTTACCAAAGGGCTCCGTTAGTGCTCTTTTAAATCCTTTAAAAAGCGCTACCTGCAAATGTTTATTTTTCGGATCATATTTATCTTTTATAAAAGAATAAAGTTTTAGTAAACGTAGGGAGAATCTTTTTTATTCATACGAATCGTTGCAAAAGTTCTGTTTTTTATTTTGTGTTTCTAGCAGTAAACGGAATTTCGCAACGTTCCGAATACATACATATTTATGTACAATAATAATAATAATAGATTGGCGCTTACACATATGTTAGTGTTTGGCCGAGCTTCTCCTCCGATTT
>NW_016163158.1:0-232 GCF_001687245.7 Rhagoletis zephyria | reverse complement strand
GGTTTGCCATTGCCTGCCGAGGGACGACCGCTGTTAAGAAAAAACATTTTTTCTATATTTTTGCGATGTTGCTTTGACCAGGGTTTGCACCCAGGTGCTGCGGAGTGGAAGCGCGTACTGCTTACCACTACACCACAGCGGCCGACAATTTATATTCATGTACAACTGTAGGTAATATCGTACGCGTCTTCCCGGGGCACCGAAATTGCGCATATGGAAACAGTGCATTTAT
>NW_016163157.1:0-38129 GCF_001687245.7 Rhagoletis zephyria | reverse complement strand
ATCAAAATTAATCGAGTTATACAAATTTGTCATTAAAATGGAGCTAATGGAGTTGTCGATATATATCGATATACATAGATATGTAAATTTCGGAGATATCGAGATATGTATGTAAGTTTGGGAACTATCGAAATATATCGAGTTCTGGAAACGCACAGTTATTGAAATGTATCGAAAGCTAACAAAATTTTTAGAGTTATCGAGCAACCGCTCCCCTTGCCTCCTCCCCTGGTGGCACGTCGATGGGTGTGCGTCAATATTGAGAATTGCATTTTATTTGATTCTTTTCAAATTCCGTCCAGCCATGTTGCCATGTGCAAGACTCGAAAGACAGCAATTCGTCAGTTCATCAAAACGCGCACAAAGTGAGAAATGAACCAGCAGTGCAGACATAAGTACATATATTATAGAAACACGCTTACCGTAGTTGCATTTACATGCCTTTTATTAGCATTAAGCTATATACACACATATGTACATCTACGGCCATGTGAATCTATGCGTATGTTCATATGTATGTATATACATACAAATATATTTCTTTTTGTCGCCAATAATTTATTCCATTTTATCAAATGCACCTCATGTACATATGTATCAGCTCATCAGCCTGCGAGGCTACAAATCTTCAAATCCCACATACATAGTATGTATCGTAAGTGCTATCATCCATGCACTCGTCCGCTGCCGCCTGACTGCATTGCCACTTTTTTGCCTATACATACATATACAGTAGGTACGTGCGTAAGTCGCATGTGAACATGCCCCGATTGCTATTGCCGCTACACAAATGTGTTTTACATACCACCAGCAATTGCAATAGCAATAGCAACAACAATAAACAAGAAAAAACTGCAGCAACAAAGCACCGCGCCGCCAGCCATCATCTTCATCATCAACAGCGCCAGCAGTAGCAGCACAGCAAAAGTGTTTCAGCCCAAGCTCACCCCTTTCTTCGATGTCATGGCGCCGTCGTCGCATGTGTGAAATTTTCAATTTCGACTATTTTTTCTCAAGCTTTTTCGATTTTTTTGTCGCAGATTTTGTTCTATGCACTCAAAATGTTTTCTTCTTTTTTTCTTATCTCATGCGTGCATTGATGTTTTTTTCATCCTTGTCTGCATGTATGTGTTCGTGTGTTGTCTGCGACCCCCTGATTTTGACAGCGTGAGTAAAAAGTTTTTCCAGTGTCGCGTTTTTTTTTTTGCTCTGCTTGCTCTTTTTCTTTTTAAGTTCTATGATNCATATACAGTAGGTACGTGCGTAAGTCGCATGTGAACATGCCCCGATTGCTATTGCCGCTACACAAATGTGTTTTACATACCACCAGCAATTGCAATAGCAATAGCAACAACAATAAACAAGAAAAAACTGCAGCAACAAAGCACCGCGCCGCCAGCCATCATCTTCATCATCAACAGCGCCAGCAGTAGCAGCACAGCAAAAGTGTTTCAGCCCAAGCTCACCCCTTTCTTCGATGTCATGGCGCCGTCGTCGCATGTGTGAAATTTTCAATTTCGACTATTTTTTCTCAAGCTTTTTCGATTTTTTTGTCGCAGATTTTGTTCTATGCACTCAAAATTTTTTCTTCTTTTTTTCTTATCTCATGCGTGCATTGATTTTTTTTCATCCTTGTCTGCATGCATGTGTTCGTGTGTTGTCTGCGACCCCCTGATTTTGACAGCGTGAGTAAAAAGTTTTTCCAGTGTCACGTTTTTTTTTTTTGCTCTGCTTGCTCTTTTTATTTTTAAGTTCTATGATTTTTTTTTGTACGCGCTCTTGTGTATGAGTGTCACATCCTTTTCGTCGCTCATCGTTCATCAATTAGAATCCCTATTTGCTACGCAACATTACGCACCCAAACCGCTCGAAATATCGCGGTGGCAGCCACACTGGCTCGTCAGTGGCTTGGTTGGTCGCTTATTGTCAGTGCGAGTAGTCGAGTCATCTCATTGTCAGCGCTCCAGCCAAAGCCTCAGCTTACTAGTACTTGTGTGCTATTTTTATTTTTGTAGCCACTTGGCTGCTATTATTCCTTTTGTTGCATGTACGGAAAGCATACAAATGTGCATTTTTGTGGTGGCNTTTTTTTTTTTGTAGCCACTTGGCTGCTATTATTCCTTTTGTTGCATGTACGGAAAGCATACAAATGTGCATTTTTGTGGTGGCAAAAAAAAAATTAAAAAAACGAAAATAAATACTAAAAAATCTATGTATTCACTCATTTGTGTACTTTGTGTGTGCTTTTTTTTATTTATTCTTAATTTTTTTCGCTTTTTTTCTTCTCAACTTTACGCTGTGTAGCCACATTCTGTTCTGTATCTGCTATGGATATGAATTTTATGGCTGCGGAAAAACTTCCCACGATCCTTATGCTCATCTACTTCGTCTTTGTATTCTTATGCTTGCTTCTATGAATTTTGTTTAATAAGCCTTCTCACTTTGCTGGGAAGCCACTGAGCATTCTACAGCAACATTAATGCTCCTCTGCTCTTGCTCCTTTTCTGTTTCCCCCCAAACACTTTCAAGTGTCGCTTGCCTTGGCATCCTACGCATTTCGGGGTGTTTCAAATGCCGCACGACTAGAATTAACACTTGTTACAGTTCCTGTCTGAGGTTCACACTAGCTCTTTGATAAAGATAAACTAATTTTTTTTCGTTTTTAACTTTTCTGCACCCACAACTACAAACGCAAATACTTACCTGTGTATGTGTGTCTGCATGATTGACTCTCCTACACAAGACTTTCTATTCTTCGTTGTATTATACATTCCGTCCAACAATTGTGATTAGATTTGTCGAACGCATGCCGATAATATTATTTCTCTAGACCCATTTGAAAATACCTCCAAAAATCAAGTTTTTTTTATAAATTAAAGAAGTTTTAGAAATATTTTTTTTAACCACCTCAGATAGAAGAGTTTAAGCTTAAATGGTCTGCACAAAAATATTGAAAAACCTTATCAACGGCATCAAAATAATGTGCTCACTTAAATCTGCGGAAAACCCTCAACTTTTTTTTTTTGGTGATTCCCCCTAATGTGTGAATGTGTAAAATTATTGTCGTTTTCATTTTTGACAATTGGCTCAACAACTTGACGAATTTCAATCAAACTTTCAAAGCACAGAAGGTCAGGACATAGGCTATCATTTACCCGGCAGGTGGCGCTATAGTCGACATATTTATAAAAAACTTGCGGGGTTTATCGGCGAAAAACTTGGCCAAGTGATTTTCGGCGGCTCTTCGGTCGGCCCTTTTTTTACCATCAAAAGAGTTTTGCAGAGGTCGAAACAAATACAACTCAGACGGGATGCCAGGTTCGCGCTATATCGTGGATGTATTAAAACTTCGCAACCAAGTTCCGGTTTTAAATATTTTTAGTTTCAGTTTCGAAACATCGAGATTCTTTGAGTAGCCTGCTCTTTTTGGCGGATAGAAAACTGTCCTCGAGTTTTTTGGAGTGACCTGCTCGGTTTGGCTGATTCTAAACTGTTCTGACAGCTTGCATGCCGGTCAACGTTTGTATTATTTCATCGACTTTCGTCGTCCCCTCAAACTAAACTGTTAATTTTTATTTCTGAAAGAAAAAATAACGCTCAAGAAATGAGTTTTATTTTCGATCAAAATAATAAAACTCAAAGAATAATCATTATTTTTGATGAAAAAAATAAAACTAAAAAAATTATGATTATTTCAGATCAAAAAACACAAAACTCATGATTATTTTTGATCAAAAAGAAGAAAAAAAAACTCACAAAATAATTATTACTTCAGAGCAAAAAAATAACTTCCGAAAAGTAAGTTTTATTTTTGATCAACAAAATATAACTCGATATATGATTTTTTTAGCGATTAATTTAAAATCGAAATATAATTCTTAATTATAATTTTTATAGATATTGCTCAAACATTTTGAAATCGTAAGAGATTCATACAGAGCATGAAAAAACATGCACATTTATATACTCGAAATTGTTCTACAATATTTTGAACCGTTTGACTTTTTTTCATTGAAATTTTTGAAATAATCATTATTTTCGGTCCCTGTTTAGAACCCTTTGAGACTTTTCAAAATTTTTGGAACCTCGGCTTTTATTCGTACGTGATTGTGTGTTCGATTTTCGGACTTATCAAGATTTCCATAAACCTTCATGTTGAACAGTACATTCAAATCTAAACTGCCACTGCCTTTTCCATAAGCTATCTACTGTAAGCATTTATCGATTTATTTGACACTTCCGCTTCTTAACATTCAAGCGATTAATAAATGCTGCAACATAAAAAATCAAATTACCAATAATTAGCATACGTTTTGCTTGAGCATTTACATAAATCTTTTATCAGATTTAATCTGTCTACTTTTTTATGTGCATACATACTAACAAATACACACACACACACACCCATACACAAATGCAATTGAGTGGCAATAATAATAATAGTCGCGCTTAGCAGACGGCGCACATAAGGCAAAAGTGACGTTTTAGCTGAACAAAAATCGAAAATTGCGATAATGCTTAATATCTATAAAAATAGTTATGAAGCAAAGTTTTGCATTCTGTTACTAGAATACGCGCAACTTGCCGAATGCATATCATGCGCACAGTCACCTCAATCAGTCAAAGGCGGTAGCCCTGTATTAATTATAGTATATACTATGTGTGGATGTAACTTTTTAAAATTATTTTTACATTAAAAAAGGACTCTTTTACAAGTTAGTTTTTATTTTTTCATTAGTTTACGTGTAGCGTGTTTTAAAAGTGTAGTTATTTAAATAAGTTTTATACAATTAACTAGAAAATAATTATTACTTAGATGATAAAAAAAAAAATACCTCGTAGTACCATCATTTGGTTTTTTTTTTAAATATTTTTTGATTCGTTTAGAAAGCCCTCACAAAAATTTAGCTGTCCCTTTGAACCACTTTAGGAGCAATTGTATTTTGTTTACAGCTACCAAATAATCTATTCCCATCAGCTGATTGATAAATAAAAAATATAAAAAATAATAATAAAAAATCTCCAAATTTTTAATTCGCTACGAGACCTCCATGTTGTCCAAGGTCAACCTGTACAATATTTTTCTGTTACTATTATTTATTTCATGTAAATATCAAAATGTAAACATCATGTTTCATATCAAAGTGGATAAAACCATTTTCCGCAGGGGTCGGTAAATTTATGTATTTTTATTAATGCTGATATTTTTGCTTAATTTAATTTCCCACCGCCCAAATCAATTTTATTAGTTAATTATTTTTGTCCAGCTAAATCGTCACTTTTGCCTTGTGTGCGGCGGCGGCTACGGCGTCGACGACGACGACGACGACGACGACGACGACGACGACAACCCCAAATGAGGTCGCCATTTTCAAATACGTTGTGTGACACTAATTCTCTTAAGTTGGCAACACTTTTGTGCTGTGCCACTGCTGCTATCATATATCGACTTATGTATGTATGTATTATACTTACAAAACTGACTTGGTTTGGCTGCAACTGTCAAGTTGTTTACATTTTTGTGAAATGTTGCGACGAATGCGACTGCAGCAAAGGCAAATAGCAAACAGCGCACAAACAACAAAAAATAAATTTGTATGTATGTTTGGTAACGATCTGTAATTGTGTGGAGTGAAAGAAAAAATGAATGAAAAAGTTTGCAATTCCAACAACAACAACAACCGCCGCTGAATACAAACCAGAACTACCAACGAAATACAAGTACTACGTCACTTCCTTTGGCTTTTTGTTTTTACTTTTTAACTGCATATATGCATGTATGCGTGTGTTGCGTGCTTGCCTGTATTTGTACGCGCTGAATATGTGTTAGTAACCGGCAGCACGCACACGCACACACACACTCACAGATACTTGCTCACAGTAATACCCAATTTTCGGAGTCTCCGGTGTCTAGCATCCACAAATGGAGAAGTCGGAAAAAATGTGGTCGTCATCCTCGTGCGCTGTAGTCGCTAGTCGTCACTAGTGCCAAACGAGTTAAACTCCAGCACTCTCTTCATCGCTCTGGAGTGGCCAACAAGAGTACGGTTGCCAATTTGGTCGAAATGTACCGTCGTTTTTGGTAAATTTTTTCCAGTTTAGTGCACTGGTACATAACTGGCAGATTTGTCACATTTTTGAAATCCGGTAAAATTCGATAATTATCGGGCAGGTTTTGCAACTCACTTCCGAGTGAATTTCAACTAAAATCACTTTGAATTCAAATTGCTTTGTTTCGAATTTACCCCTTCCTACAATGTTTTGGGTCATTTTGACCCAATAATAGAAATTAATAAGTTTGAAGGTAGCAATCCATTATTATAATTAAGGCTCAGTAATTGTTGTATTAATGGATAAATTTCGAACACAATTAGGGCTTGATTTATAAAACTTGGTTTTCAGAAACATTGCTTGTCTTGAGGTTCAGTGTCGACTCCGGCGAATTGACTGATAAACGCTTCATTTGGGACAGTAAAATTGCTTTAAAAAGCAAATAAAATCTGAAGTCACAATTTCCCAGAAACGCTGGATATGTCTAAAAAAAAATCTTTTTACTCAAAACCGTTGTTACTGATGATATTAATAGCCAATAATTGTTGGAGGGTTATATCATATACCTATTTAAAAGTCAAGCCTTTGTGTGATGGTCAACATACATAGATATCAATCAGGAAAATATACTATTAGGTTAGGTTAGGTTGAAGTAGCTGCCAGTGACCCCACTATCACACCTAGGCCCTTAGATTGTGGGCTCGTTGTAATACCACGCGGATCGTGTGGATTTCACGAAACCCCGAAGTTGCCGTATGCCCACCTCGGCTATGTCGGTTAGGTCTTCGATGAATCTTGAGCCCATGAACTTTCGTCTTGCATTCACACAACAGGTGCAACTTCTGTAGAAGTCTTTATGGAGGACCCCCAACCTCTCCACGTGCCTTCCGATGGCAACATGGCCTGTCAGCAGACCCACGGCTGCGGCTAGGTCCCCTCTGCTAAAAGATCCTCAACCGCTTTTCGTCCAATTTTGGCCACGTGAGTTTCGTATTTCTGCAAGACTATCCAACCTGTCACTTGCTAGTTTAAGAGAAAAGTCCCTTGGAGTGAGCTTCCATATACCAAGTGAATAACAAACTGCTCTTTGAGTTCTTTATATGCATATGTAGGTGTTCAACCGCCTCATTTATAGCAGCGACTTCAGCTTGATCAGGCTATGTTGAGTGGCTGGCTAGTAATTCCCTCAGTCTCATTGCGACACACCCCGCTGATTGTTTTCCAGCAATTTCAATTTGCAAAATTTTGAGCAACATGCTCAAAGCCTCCAATGGAGTGGTGCTTAGTCCGTCAGTTGTGGATTGCCTGTTGAGATTTGGCCACCATATAAGAACTCATAGAGTAGAATAGGCCGTACAACCACCGTGTATAGTCAATAAATGACGCTAGAGGACAGCCCCCATACCCCCTTACAGCGGTAGAGGGCTACAGTAGGCATGAGCCCTGGAAAACTTAAAACTTTTGGCTATGCAGATATGCTACTCATCTTCGTNGAGTGGTGCTTAGTCCGTCAGTTGTGGATTGCCTGTTGAGATTTGGCCACTATATCAAGAACTCATAGAGTAGAATAGGCCTTACAACCACCGTGTATAGTCAATAAATAATGCTAGAGGACAGCCGCATGCCCCTAACAGCGGTAGAGGGCTAGAGCAGGCATGAGCCCTGGAAAACTTAAAACTTTTGGCTATGCAGATATGCTACTCATCTTCGAGGTGGGCTACGATGAAGACGACATTGGCTCTAGATTCCAGGCTACCTTAAAACTGGCTGATAAATGGTGCTGTGAAAAGGGTCATCAATGAACCCACTAAAGTCAACCATCTTCTCCTCCAAAAGTAGGAGAGTCGAAGTGACTTAACGCCCACCGGGAATTTCGGAAGTGAGTTATCGCTCACATCTTATAGTTGTTACCAACAAGGCTGTCAGAGACTTCATGGTAAAATATGTGAGCATATCCCCCAACCTGATGTTGTAGTCATTCAATACATTAAACTGTCCTGGAGGCTGGAAGTGAAGCACCGATTGATATGTGTGGCCATTACAAGAGCCATGCTCATTTTCAACGAAAGCCATAATTAATAATGAGGTTTACTGGAGAGCTTTGTACCTCGGCAAATTAGTGAGCATAAAAAGTCGATAATGTCCAAGGCGCTTGATGGTTTTAAAACCATTCTCTGAGGATTCCGACATCAAACTTACAGACAAAATATTACCGAAAGACCTGCTAGGTTCCTGACTTCCTGAAAGGGAGACTTCCAGACTCTCGTATATTTACTGATGAATGCTGCATGCTCGACGATGGCAATGTTGGGGGTATAGTAGCTATGATATGCCTATCGTGAAGAAGGTCGGAAACCAAGAGGAAAGTTTAAAATTCCTTTGTTTTTGATAACTTTTGCAACATAATTCCTGTTTCTGCCCTCACCCACTTCGTGAGGTCAAAATTAATTATTTTTTGTACGGTTTTTGCAACTTTTAAAGCTCAAGCAAACTATTTTTGCAGTAAAGTTAAATTAATATTATTTGCGATGGATAGGCGAAGATTTTTCGTCCACAATTTTTGCAATGGAATGATTTTTACCTTAGCTAAAAAAGTTTTCCTTCGAAAAATTTAGAGTAATGGCGTATCTTTCGAATCCTTCCGTAGAAGATTTGAATTTTTAGCTCAAATCATTTGAGAATTTGAATGTGAGAGGACTTTCGGGTTACACCTAAAATAAATTTTGGTACATTTTGCTACACTTTTTGGTGCATAACAAAAATGAAGTAAGTGGCAACCCCGAACAAAAGTTGTAAACAAATACATGGCATAACCAATTTACAAATGATTGTGTGTACCTCGCGGAACGAGACAGGGTGGGCCAGCTGATTTTGCGCCGGTGTGCGGTGGCAGAGAGAGAGGAAGAGATTGTGTAGAAAATTTGTCAATAACCGAGGGAACTCGGCTCGAAATTCTTTGCCGCCACATACTCTCCAAGCGTGTACTTGCGCCGGTATTCGTTCTCCAAACGCTCTTTTCTTTCCTTAAATCTCTTGATTGTGTTGGCTCTCGTCGTACCAACCATCGTTTTCAGTTTGTCATTTGGCTATCTACGGCCACTTTGATTGACATGTTTTATATTATTCGATTTTACTAAGCATTTTGTGGTTTTTCTCTTGTTTTGTTTTTCATTTTTTCTTTTTACTTATTTATTCATACCAACTATGGCATTTGCGGCTGACGGCTGACGTTTCTAATCGGGCATTAAAAGTGGCAGGCGGAGGTCTTTTTTTAATCTTCCCAAATGAAATCTAAAATTTCCCTTGCCTTTGCTGCTATGCCTATGACCGCTGCACCCGCCTAGGATACATATTTGAAAACAATCGAAGATGTAGAATGATGTGAAATTATTGGCGCACATGATAAAAGTCAAAACAACAATCATCTTTTGGGGCGATAGCCAGCAAGCAGCCGCCACCATTCGCTACAAAACTCACTCAGCTGATTTGGTTCTGTTGTCTTTCTACCTCGCTGTGCTGTGCTGTGCTGTTGCGGTGCTCTCTATATCGTCTACCTTCTCCATTGTCGCTGTCTACTTTCAAGTGTTCTGTTGTTGCCTTCATTCGGGACTCATTCGAATATTCGCAGCGCTGCACATGTTTAGTACCGAATTTACTGGCTCGCTGGCCGGGTTCACTGGTCTTAACTATTTAAATACATACCTACTTCCAAAATAACTTCAAATTCTAGCAGTACATACATACATAATTTGAACAAATTGGAAGAAAATCTGACGCAGCGCGCATGAAAGCAGCAAGTCAGCCGCAGCCATCCAGTTAGACATCCAAGTAAATCAGCCGGTTTGCACGTCTTCGCCTTCGTCTTCGCCTAGTTGCGCTCATTAAAGTGCGTTGCAGGTAAATTTTGTCAGCATTTATTTTTCATAAATTTTCTTCTTATTTGCTCAATCATTTTGAGTGCAATTTACTTCGCCGTATTGCGCATTTTTTTAAGTGGAATTTTCCCTACTTTCTCCTCGTCCCCGTTTGCTTATTTACTCGTGGGGTGGATCACACCTTTTGTTTTCGGTTTTTCGGCCGCCAATTATTTTGAGATATTTGTCTACGACGAATTGCTTTGCCTGAAAATCAAATATTTTACCAACTTCGTCTGAAAATGGCCTGCCATAACTTAATTTTCTTCACATTTCAATCGCACAAGCTAGCGTGTAGCGTGTCACGTCATTCTTTTGCTACATATTTTTCAGTGCTTCAAATCAGCAAATATAGCGGTTTTCAACTGGCCTCCCTCGCTCGTTCGCAAGCTTTTGTGTGTGTTTGTTTGTGTGTGTGTGCTGCGTGTGTAACTGCACTGAGGGCCGATAAAGTTAGCCGAGAAACCGAGAAACTCCAATGAAGATGGTGGCTATGGCGGCTGCATACGGGTATGTACAGTGGGTTGGGTTAAATTTTTAAGAGTGCGGGGGGAATAGCAAACAGATTTTATGAAGAAATATCGGTTCTTGAAATTCGTAAATTTTTTAAAGTAGAGAAATGACAACAACAACAGTTTTGTTTTGCCAAATTTGATTTTAATTATACGAAAATATAGTCAGTCCCCTTTGACTTCAATACAGTATTCTGGAGCAGCCAAAAGCGTTTCAAAAAATATTTAAGTTCAGTGGCCGGCACCATCTTGCAAAATGTCGCCTAAACTCTTTGTGGATTGTGGAATCATAGAAAAAACAGCATTAACCTCCCTTTTGAGTTCTCCAAATGCAGTTCTCCGGGATTTGTCTAGTCTATCGGCCTTCATTCGGAAACTCTGCTGCTAATAGCAACATCAGACTTCGTGCCTTCGGGCTCTGTAAGGAAAGACCGTCCAGGCTTATGTACATAAATAGTTCCATCCTAAATGCATTACCGCCTGAAATTAAAGCGCTGCTCAACGTCTGTATCCTGCCGAATGTGGTTTCACCACAAACTTCGCACGAAATTTCCAGGCCGCAACGACTCGAATCAAGATACCGCAAATTTCTTGGAGGGCTTAACGCTCTTCACGAACGGATCAAGAAAGTAATGCGGCGTTGATGCAGGGGTTGTCATTGGGCAATATAACCTAATGGCAGAAGGATAGCCTAGCAGACCATGCAGCGCTTTCCATGCTAAAACGTTTCCAATTAATAAGGCAGCAAGGTACATAAAAGAGAATGCACGCGCCAGAACAAAGGTGAATATCTTCTCAGATGGGCAAGCGGCTATTCAGGCACTCTCTTCTACCTCTCTGTTAGATCTTAACTAGTGAATGACTGTAGCAAAGAACTGACCTCGATTTCTGTCAACAGGGTGGCAATCCACTTAAGACAACCATACGTTAAAAGACTCAATCTTTCGATATCAAGTAGCGCTAACCGTACTCTCCAGAGCAGACCATAGTTTATAGTTTAATGGACTTATGCCTATAAGCTATCCCTTGGTCAAAAGTTTTATTAGTAAGCTCCATGGTTTATTATTGAATAATTTCATGTTTAGGTGAAGTTTTGAAGCTGAAATGAAGCCCAGCCACCCCATTTGGTGATAGAAAGACCAGGTGGCATTTCAAATTGCCGTCAGTAACACAGTTCACGTTACCACGCCAAATGCGAACAAGAAGAAGCTACCAACACTTAAGGACGGGAAAAGCAGCCTTCAGCATGTAAATATGTACCTTATGTCATAAACTTCTACGCGGATAGCTCCAAATTGGTGGGGGAGGTCGAAGGAGGACTTCAAACTCAGTGCAGGAGACCTTTCAAAGCTGTGCGGTATTGTTTCCATATCCATCCTGCAGTATCCTGTCAGAATTCCGGTAACATTTCTTAAGTTATCCTAAAGCGTTTTGCGTTATATGTTCTTAAAAGTGCTTTGGAATGCTTTAAACCTGATAGATGGTCCTAGTAACGATATCTTTGAGCTTCTTCCTTCAGCCGTGGCAGAGCAGAGAGTGCCTTGTTTCCTATGCTACAGAAGGACTCAGAGCTGATGAAAGGGGTTTATTCTAATTTCTTTGCAAGCTTATCGGCTATCACTTTCTTCCATACCAAACGTCCGGAAATCCACAGAATCCAAGCTCGGTTGGCCTGACCAAGAGTATTTAGCTTTTTATAAGGCACTCTATTACCACTTTAGATCTTAGCTGGCTGCAATGTTCTGATTACGATAGTTTCGCTTGATATTAAAGTTCCTGCATCTTTCTATAGCGTATGGTTAAGCATCGAAAATGTATATCTGCTTCCCCAGAGGTTCCGAGTGTTTATCTCAACCTCGGTTCAACTACACTTATACCGGCATCGGGGAAAATGGTATTCCCTGGGAGTTAATTATTGGAGGATTTCTTTTTCGGGTGAAAAAACTCTCCGGGAGTATTAAGAATTGGCCTGATTATGTATTCCCCGGTACATGATGATCTAACTTTGAAATATTTATTTATATATTTATAAAAAAAAAATCCTCGCTTCAATTGGGTCAAAGAAGGAATGTACGTTCGCCATTGGATGGTTGGTCTATGTCCCAGATTTTGCTGCGCTTATCTTTAGTGGCTCCTGATAGTCTGCTCTCCCATTACCTTAGGTCTGGGACCCCAGTAAAAAAACCGATATTTGACAAAGACACCGGGCGTAGTTTCATTTTGCATCTTTTAACCAGCTTAGATTTGGTAACTGGAGATGCTATTTACGGGTCTTCCGCTTGGAAGGCTTTGTATCCTTTCGCAGACGTAGTGACAGAGCGACACCGAACTTCTCGCAGCAGACTGCCACGCCTACCCAGCAGTCCATTTTGTATACGTCCACTTGGTACGGACGAGAATCTCGCACTTGTACTTGTACGCTACTGTTGAGATCAATACAAGTCAAGGCTACGCCATAAAAGAATACATACATACATTAGGGTGCATAACAAAAAAAAATAAAAATGCAGTTTTCCACCGGAATTATAAAGCCAATATATTTCGGCAAAATTTTAAGATTTATGTATGTGAGCTAGAACGATTTGAACATACCTCCAAACATCTTATCATTTTGATTCCGTTGATAAAATTTTTAAACATTTTTATGCAGACTTTTTAAGCTTAAATTCTTCTATCATCTGACGTCATGTTTTTTAGAAAATGTATGTTTTATTTATAAAAAATTTGATTTTTGGAGATAAAGTTTAATATTTTCCCCGAAATATTTTGGCGGGTGACTTAAAATATAATAAACCGATTTTTTTATTTCATATTCTTTTTTGGATAGTGGTGCACCCTAATATATGTACACTTCGGAGAAGAGGTTTCAAAATCTGACCAGCAATTTTTTCGTTATTTCCACATATTTTCAACGTGACCAAAAAAAAAAACGTGTTCTGCTTTACTTCCAATTTCCTTATAACCGATTTTCGCCGCAAAACCTAAACTGTCAGCTGTCTCCAATTTCCAAATCACTGTGCTCCACCAACATCATATGCCGCGAACGATGGTTAACCAACGCATACAAATGACTCTGAAATCTCCACACACTACGCTACCACCTCATTCTGCTTCACTTTTCAGCTGTGTTTCACAAAGGGGTCTAGCAGCCGATAGACAATCGTCGCAAATCGAGAGAGCCAAAATTTTGCGGAAACAAAGAGTATACAAAAATGTATTTTCAATTTCGCTTTCTGCTTAGCGCATGCTGCGTCTGGCTTGGCGCTCTGAAACGTAAAAAACGTGTGCAGCCTGCTAGTCAGCTGGAGTCGGCTGTGGTGGCCCCCTATCATGATTGGAGAATCAGGAAAAGTCAGGCTAAGCCTCAAGAGTGCTCATTTTAGCTCAGCCATTCATGCATCCACTCATCCAGCACTGTGCCAAGTGAGTTGTGGTAGCGTTAGAGAGACACTATCGCCGGCACACGGACGGGCGAGCGGTCTTCCATTTGGGGTACTCTGATACTCACGCGCGCGTCATGACTGGTTTAGTGCTGCTCATGTCGCTTTGATTGTTGGTTGTGTTGTGTTGCGTTGTGTTTGTCGGCCGCCGGAGTGGTCGTTCTCGTGCCCGTGCTCGCGCAGTAGTAGTCCATCCGTTGTCGTTGTCGTCGTCGTCGTCGTCAATTGCTGTTTGTATTCCAAGACGAATTGTTGGTTAAGCGGTTTTGATATACCTACCTACAAACATAATACATATATTTACTTGTATACATACATATAGTAGGTTTGTGTGTAGCACTTTTCTTATCTGGTCAGGCGGCGGCGGTCTTGTGTGAATAGTGCTACAAAGAGGAGACCCCCAATCATTCGCGGAATGCTGCATATATATATATATGTGTACATACATATATTATAATCGCTCAAAACGCATCAATAAATTTAAGCAGCAACGAAAATAAGGAAAGAATAAATAAATGTAAATAAAGTACATAGCTAGGAATTAGAGCGAATAAGAAATCAGCAGGCCGCCGAGAGAGAAGCGCTTAGTCAGCACTACGAGAAAATTACAACGAATAATTGAATATTGAAGTGATTCGAAATGAAAAAATAAACCGCAGAAATTTAAGACTGAAAAAAGGCGCATAGTAGTCCTGCATAGCAGTCAGTCAGTCACCCACGCCTTTCCCTAGCAGAGAATGTGGCGCTTCCATTACTGGAGTTCGCACCTTTTGGCTGCTGTTTTCGACGCGTCGTCGTCGTCGTCGTCGTCATCTACCAACTCGACTGCGCTGCATTGAATGAAATCGTCGCCGGAACTCTTGAGGCGAAGTCCAACAACGTATACGCGCACACACACAAATGGGCCAATTGAATTTTTCTCGCTACCCCAGAGTAGTCAGTCCGTCACTCGCCGAAACAGCTCAGCCGCACTGTTGAATTCAGTATTCAGTTGTCAGCCACAACAGCAGCAGCAGTTTATAATAGCAGCAGTAAATCCATACATGGGATACCTGTCCACAAAGGTGGTACATCACAGTATATACACACACACACACACACGCACGCACGGATGTAAGCAAGCAGGCAAATAGCGCGTAGTATTCAAACAAGCAAGCAGATATTAAAACAAAGCGCTAATGGGAAAGTCATAAAAATAATATAATTATTCAGCGCATATCTTTTGTGTGGCGAGCGGCCTTGTCATTGTCAAAGAAAAAATCATATTCCGCGTTAGCTGAGTTTGTTTTTGTTTTTACTTTTAAACATTTTGTGCAAAATATCTTCATACATACATACATTGTGAGAAGCCAGCAGAGGAAGCAAGCAGCAGTAGCGCACGACGGCCATTGCAAGTGTAGAAAGGAAGTGCGATTAGCCAACATTTTGCAACCGCCATTGTTGGATTTGGCTCACAGCAGCAGCAAGCAAGGGTGGTGAAGTAGCAAGTTAGGCTGTGCGCCAATTGGTAAACGTTGCAAGGCACACACACTGACTGACCCTTCGAAGGGGTGCCACACCGCGCGCCAAGTCATTGGCATTCATACGCCCACACCGCCTGTGCCGCGTCGCTATCAGCACTACCATCGTTGCCGCCTAAAGGCTTATGCGCTTTAAAATCTGTGCGCGGTCCTAAAAGCGCCCAGCGGCAACCAACTGTGATATACCCTGATACTGATTTTTGTGTGTTCTTTTTCATCGTCGTGGTCGCCGTCATCACTTCGATTCGGTTTTGTTTTAAATTTTCTATGCGTACATAAACACCTACATACAAACATACAAACATACTATACNTTTGTTTTAAATTTTCTATGCGTACATAAACACCTACATACAAACATACATACTATATGTACATTGTATAGACATTTAAAATTACGTCTTGTGTATGCGTGCGTCTGCCTTTTTCGTACATACGTTTCGTCGCCGCCGTAGCCGTAGCCGTTGCCATTTACCATTTGGCGTTTGGCATTTTTTCGTTCTTCGTCGTTTGTCTTTGCCATCGTTGTTGAGGGCGGAAACAGTCGCCAGCCACGCTGCAATCGTTATATTCGTAAAATAAACGAGAAATATATTCCGCATTCAAAAAATGTTAAGGAAATACGCCACTTCGCGATAAATAAAAGTGTGGCAACGCCCGCGTTTTTTGCTATACTTTACACGACGCCTCGAAAGTAGAGCTGTGAAGTGAATAAATGTTTTGTGGGTGATGAGTTGATGAGCGCGTAGTCGAATCAGCAGCAACAATAGCTGAACGTTAGAAAAGATTTCCTTCTGCAGCCACTTTTCTGCTTCTTCCATCTCCTCTACTCCCACTTCACAAGCCGAAAATGTACGCAATTTGGTGGTAGCTTTTTGCCAGCGTGGTTGGAAAAAAATAGCGAAGAAAGCTGGAGCGCCCACCACCTTCTCTTACAATAACCAACAAAACGGCAACAACAAAAACGCACAGCAGCCGTTTCCTTCCAAGCGCCAATAAAACAAAAATATATACCCGTTGTTCCAACTACATACTAGCTGTGTTGTCGTTCAGCGCCACAACCTGCAAAGCAGCAAATCAATTCTAGACAAGATATCTCGGAACATATGTATATATTCCACAAATACATACACACATTCGTACTCACTCACATTCAACTGTTAAGAAACATTCGAAGCGCCAACGCAAATCCAACAGCGAACTGTTAAAATCGTAGCAGCAACAGCAGAAGTGCACAAAGTGCCGCGTAGCACGTCGAATAAAAAAGGTAAGAAATTGTACGCAGACATGGAGCTCGAAAGAAAAAAAGCGAGTTTATAAAAAGTTTTTGTTGGAGAAAAAAAAAATNTGTTAAAATCGTAGCAGCAACAGCAGAAGTGCACAAAGTGCCGCGTAGCACGTCGAATAAAAAAGGTAAGAAATTGTACGCAGACATGGAGCTCGAAAGAAAGAAAGCGAGTTTATAAAAAGTTTTTGTTGGAGAAAAAAAAAAAATTTTTTCTAAAATTTTTTTCGCAAGTGGCTAGGGGTTGGTCTATAATTTATGGCAAAAATTGTTATTTTACTTCAATGGATGTTTAAATGCTGATGTCATAGGGACGCGCGCGCGCCTATGTATGTGTAGTGGTAAAGGCCAAAGTTTTACAAAATTTATGAAGTTTCAAAATTTGTTAAAGTTGCAAAATCCTTATTTAGTGAAGTGCGCGAAACTCTACGCGATTTAAAGTAGCGAAAACTCTCCAGCGAGTGAAGAAGCGAGAGTGCCGGCTGTGCTCTTTCTATAAAATAAGATTTGCCATGTGTTTTATAACAGTGCGATAAAATACATATACATACATACATACGTATCTAACNTAAAATAAGATTTGCCATGTGTTTTATAACAGTGCGATAAAATACATATATACATACATACGTATCTAATGATTGCAAATGCTTTATAAAATCAATCGATGTGAAGTGAAAACGTATCATTTGATATGTAAGCAATTTATGGTACGTTTACATAGAGAGGCATACATATGTATGTATGCAAGTACAAGTTCCTGTGAGTGAAAAAGGAAGCGCGTACCCAGCGTGCTTTTTCAAAATGAACTGTATGTATGCATGCTTTCCAATTGCATTTCGTTGTATAAGTGAGTGTGAAAAAGTTTTGATATTTAAGTAGGGACCATACACGGTCAACTTGTTTGATCAAATTGCATGTACATATGTGTGTATGTATGTATGAATTCGATGGCCTTTTGACCAAAATCAAAGCAATTTTTATTTTCATCAAATTGAATGTTCGTTCAACTTGTATTGTGTAATAAATGGAAACAAAAATCCCTCGCGCTTATGGGATGTGAGAAGCCGCCTCTTTAGTGATAGCAAATGGAAAGCGGCGCACTATGAAAAAGTGTTGCAAAAATATAAAGAATGGTATCAAAAAAAAGCTGACCTTACGAAAAAGTAATAAATTAAATTAAAATAAAAATAAATTNAATTGAATGTTCGTTCAACTTGTATTGTGTAATAAATGGAAACAAAAATCTCTCGCGCCTATGGGATAGCAAATCGAAAGCGGCGTACTATGAAAAATTGTTGCAAAAATATAAAGAATGGCACCAAAAAAAAGCTGACCTTACGAAAAAGTAATAAATTAAAAAAAAAATTTAAAATTAAGATTAATAAATTTTTTTTTGTGGTAATACCACTTGAACAAAAACGAAAAAAGTGAAATTTAATGGGGTTTTTGACGTTCGTAAGGCAAACCATCAAATTACATAGACACGCAATTTTATCGTGTAATGTCCCTTTAACAATTGCCAAGCGTTTAGAGTGTCGCACCACTCGTTATGCACTCAACATATACTACGTTTACATAGAGAGGTAGATAATTACTGATGTTACTCGCTAAAAATGGATATATTCAAACAATTCTTTGTTCCGCCTAATGAAAAAGTTGTTGACGGTCAATATTCAACATCTGCACATCTGTGTAAAAAGTGCTTGCTGTAAACTGTTATCTCCTCCAAGCTAATTAAACAAAACTAACCTGAAGCTAACTATTGATGTAAAATAAACTGAATACTAGGAATGAAAAAGTTTCGTGCCTATTTGCCTAATAGGTGGCGTTATATGCAGATATCTCTAACACTTGTAGATAATATTGGAATGCTGACATTCGGGGCTCCGTGCCATTGTTTCAGTCAAAAGCAAATTATGGTTTAAAAATTAGTGAAAATTAAGAGGAATTTGTCTATATGTATATTGTTGAAAATTCCACTTCACGAATGTCAAGAATCAGTACCGGGTACTCATGAAACTTTATGTGTAAACAACTGTGTGTGGCTTATCAAAGCATTCGGCGATTCAGTTACATATGTATGTACGTAAATAGGTTAGGTTAGAATTAAACATTAATTTCATTTTGACGTGACCTAAATCCTCCTGAAGTGGTTCTGAAAAAATCGTGAATTTATCCCGGTCCTTAGTAGTTCTAGAAATGGTCCTTTACTAGCCCAAAATTAGCGCTAACTAGTCCCGAAATGGACCGGAAATAGTCCTTAACTAGTCCCATAACGAAACCAAACTTATCTCGACATAGTTCTGAACTACTCTCAAATGATCCGTAACTAGTCCTGAAATAGCTCCGAAATGGTCATGAAATAGTCCTTCACCGGTCCGGTAATTTTTTCTGAACATGCCCGGAAAAAAATCGTGAACTTGTCTGGAAATGATCTCAAACAATTATTCAAAAGTTCCGAAATGGTCACTTGATTTTCCTAAAATGATCCCGAACTAATCCTAAAATAGTCCCGAAATATTCCAGAACTAGTGCCGAAATGGCCCTGAATAGGTCCTGAAATTACTTCTAACTAAGTAATGGTCCTTAACCACGCGTCAGCTAATCGCGAATGGCCCCCTTTAGNCCCTGAATAGGTCCTGAAATTACTTCTAACTAAGTAATGGTCCTTAACCAAGCGTGAGCTAATCGCGAATGGCCCCCTTTAGATTATTATTATTGTCTCCAAAACAGGCCAGTGATAATAACTTTATTCAGAAACCATACATTCTACAGTTATCCAATTTATAATGTGCGTCATGAAATGGAGGAATCTACAATTTTAAGCCACCGCTGAACGCCAGATGGATTTCTATGAAGGGTGTTTTCATGGCGCGGACCGAACCTAGGTCGTATGTTCGTAATTTCTAGAAATAGCGACGAAAATATATAAATCTCCGTGGTCAGAAAACTCCAGACGACAGCATTCAACTGTCGCTAGTAATCCCACAGTTGTCGAGTCCCATCAGACGATCTAGCAGTGCATCCAACGGCGCTTACCCCCGCATTCCCACCGCTATCTGAAACCACCGGACGACCACTACTCGTTCTTGCTAAAAAGGTGCCGGTCGTTCGAACAGTGCACCGGTTTTGATTTGTACGCCTTTAGTTAGCGATAGAGGCGCCCTTAACGAAATAAAACGTTTTCTATGGCCACATAATTTCTTAAAACTCTGGAGCGGCTACTAGGTACATAGGTGTACACATCAAAGGAAATTTTGAAGAGAAACTTAGCACGCCTACACCAAAGGCAGATGATTTGGCACAGCTCTCCACAATGTTGTTAGGCGGATAGAGGAATCCATGGAAAACTGGTGTTATCTCCACTTCTGAGTTTCGAAAGGGTTGGCGTAAGGACGCGGGGCTAAAAGGGAATGCAACGCACATCTGCACCGGCGGTTCTAATATGGACGAAGGAGTAGCGACTGCAATACAATGCAGCGAACCGGAAATTCAGGGGTCTTTTAAGCTACCAGACCATTACAATATCTATCAAGCCGGGGTCTTTGCAATAAAGAAAGCGACAGGCCTACTGCAAAAAATTAACCCGCCAACCAAGCTAATAAACATTTACACAAATAGTCAGGCTAGCAACGGCTAAAACTGTCCACCGATATTGGGTACCAAGACAAAAGTGCCGAAGGTAACGGGAGAGTTGACATGCTAGCCAAGGACAGCGTCCTCTTACGACGCTTCTATAGACATGAAGATACCGACTCCTCTGCCTGCATACCACCAGGCGGATAGGTTTTGCAAAAGAACTCAGGGTTGCATACTGATTTCCTACTATTACCCAGAAGAACAAACTCCAGACTTGTGGTACGATTCCTAACAGGTATTGTGTGCTAGCAGCAAATGAATTTAACTAAGACGATGGAGCATACAATTTGCGAGTGTCCAGCCTTCAGCAAGGAAAGGTTGGCGTTACTCGGCAAGGTACAGCTGTAGAGCCTGCAGTCAGCAATCGACAAAGGACAAAGCGTCTAATAAAATTTTCGAAATATCCTTTAACATAGCGTCAATGAACAGATTCACGAGTGGTACGCGTATCTGACATTTCTTTGGAGAATAGCTTCGTCTTATTGAGAACTCTGATATTCAGCCAGCATAACCTAACTTATGACTTCATACACACTTTCTTTCTGCGGCCAAGGATTGCGCGTGAAGCGGCAGCTTAAACATCCTCCCCGCCCTGCAGGAATGCGCGGCTTAGGGTCTTCTGCAGCTCTTTCAGCGCGCGCGGATCGTGTTGCCCAGGACACAGTTAATAGTGCGGCCCTAGTAGTTGGCCGTTTGTAGGCCTTGAGGGGTGCGCGCGATCTTCCGTCTTGCGCGGCGGCTGCGGCGCCTGGTTGCGCGGGTTCTGAGCCTTCTGCCCCGGGCTTCCCTTGCTGGTGGGCGTCTTGACTGGCCTACGTGCAGATGCTCGCTGCTTGGCTGCTTCTTACGTTGGCCCGTGCGCGCATGATTGTTGGCTTCCACATGCAGCAAAGTGTGATGCGCCAACGCGCAGTGTTTGCAGCTGCCCGGCGAGTCGCATTCGCCGGTTGTGTGACACAATACCCTTTCGCAAAGGATACTGCCAATCGCTGTGGTGGCTTCATGGCCTTGAAGGACGGGCACGTCCTGAGCGCGTGATAGTTGTGGCAGAGCCGACATTGGAGGCAGTTATCCGTCTCTGCCGTTGGAGCTAGGGGGCATGCCTTCCGCGATGCCATGATGTCTTCAATCTGGAAATAGAAGCAAAGGCAGAGAAACGAGAAGTACTTGGGTACAGTATTTAAACGGGAAGTTAAGACCCTTAATATACAGGGGGAAAGTGTATATCTACTCTAGGTGGTATATATTGCCAGTTGATGCCTTGAGGCGAATATTTTTTGACAATGTCTGCGGAACATTCGTTAAGGAATTTAACGAAGTCGCGTTCTGTAGCAATGAACGTTTTTCCATTGTCGGCTTAAACAATAGTATTTTGTGTTCTAGTAAGAACATACTAGATATACATATATAATTTATTTTGGAACGAATTTCCGTCATCCCTTGTCAAGTTTGCTTTGCAGACAAACCGGTTACGGCGTTGTGCCATCTTCAGTGTAATTTTTCTTCACATCAATCTCATACGACATGCGCCTAATAATAAACCACAACATATTGCAAGGCGCGCATACGGGGTTAATGTTTCATTATCTGTCGCGTTGCTAGCCAAAGCTGAAAAATAGAAAACTGTAATTGGTTTTATACTAGAAACAAGCCTCATTTGTAGCAAATACAACTATTTATCAAATAAGATATCGATCATATGAAAGCAAAAATTTTACTGCAATCAAAAGTCATACTTCATAGCCAAACCAAAAAATAAATATATGTATGTATGCATTTCCTCCAGGCACATTAAATGTGCCTTAATTTTTTCTTTATATACCTTTCAATCCGCCCAATAAATTTCATTACATTTCAACTCTAATCTAAACTTCAAATAATACAAAGAAGCGATAATAAAAAATGTCTGATTCATTTTTTGATTTGAAAGCAGCTGAAAAAAGCGCTTTCACAAACACGAAGCAGCAAGTAACCAGCTAAAACCTGCAATAAATGATCAACAAATATGTGAAGTGCAAATAATAAATGAATTCGCCAAAGAAATGCTTACAGTTTGTAGCGGAAAAAATGCGAAAACAATATCCAATATTTAGGTGAGATTCAAGTATATTTGTAGTAAAGTTGAATGGCGAACAAAGTGTCAATATAAAAATTAGCAACAAAGTAATTAAGTATTCAAAAATAAAAAAATTAAAATTAAATAAACGACTGGGCATCTACACACATACATAACCATACGCAGCTATTTGAAATAGTGTGCATATTTTTAAAATATATGTAAATGGAATAGAAACGTAAAACTTGTTTGCTTAAAAGAAATTTTTGTCGCGAAATCGAGTCATACATAGAAATTTATTTACCCTTGTGTGCAGAAACAAGTTTTGCTAAATACATACTTCACAATGCAAATTTTACGCTGATTTGAGAATACTTTTTTTTTTTTGTTAATCGACTATCATTGCCTTCGTTAATTGGAATGCTAAGTGGAAGTGGAAACTGAATGTCAAATCGAGGCTTGTTACAGATGTTGATCAATGTTTGAGGTTAGAAGTAATCAAAATGTATCTATACATACATAGGGGTCAATCCAACTCAAATCGACCAATGACTGGTATCGACCATTTTTGATTTATAAATTGCATTTTGGTCAGAACTTTTCTTTTATCATATAATGAAATTAACAAAAATTTCCCCCAAAATTAGACAAATTCTAAATTTTACAATTTCCGGGATTTTGCAAGTTTACATTTTAAATATCTGGAAAACTATTATAATTACAAAAATTGTCGAATTTCGTAGGTGATTTTAAGGCCTATAACTAAAAACTATATATGTATATAGAAAATCCAAAAATAAAAAAAGTTGCAAAATTTCGAAATTAAAAAATACGCGAAACCAAAAACGTTTAAACATTTTTAGCAAAATTATTTGTATACTATATCTCCAACTGTTCTTAAGAAACCCTGAACAAGGCTCTTTTTAAGATATAAATTCGTGAACTTTGAAAATTTTTTTTGCAAACTAGAAATAAAGTTATATTAAAAAAATTTTATTTCATTATAATTTATTTTTTTAATTCGGAGTTTGGAAATTTTTTTTACAAAGTTAAAAAATGCCTTTCAAAACAAAAACACCTTGAAAATTTCAGTATCTTTAAGATCAGTTATTAAAAAATAACTACATATTTATACAAATAAGTTTTTTACGATTTTTTTTAATTTATAAACTCTGTACTTTACTTATTTTTGGAATTTTATTTAATACTGGCGATTTTTGTTAAATATTTGCAAGGTTTTGAAACTTACAATTTTTTTATTTTTTCATTAATTTTTTTTTTTTATATAAATCAAACTTTATGCAGAGTTTAGAAAAATTTAACAAATTTTCATTAAAATTTTGAGTTCTTTAATCTGATTTTCTTGAGTATGCAGTTTCTAGCTCATTAAATTTTAGTATAATAAATTGCAAGTTTTAAGCGGCTGCAAAATCGCGTTGATTTTTAATACTTTTGTTGATGACGGCTGTCTGCACTTTTTTTTTATGGAGGCAAATACGCAGGACCGTTTGCAAAAAAAAAAAAAAACTTGACGCAAGTTTTTTTAAATCGCCTGGTTATATGTAAAAACCCGCAACACCCTCGGCAAAAAAATTGCCAAAAATCAACGCGATTTTGCAGCCGCCTAAAACTTGCCCTTTATAATAATAATATTTTAATAAAAATTTGTTAAAATTTTTCTAAGCTCTGTTAAAGTCTTTAAGATTGATTTATGTATAGTATATGAAAAAATATTTTTATGAAAACATAACAACAAAATTTTCACTTTAAAAATCTTGTAAATATTTAACGAAAATCACCACGTACTCAGTATTAAATATAATTCGAAAAATAACAAAAGTAGAGAATGTTCATATTTAAAAAATCGTATTAGAACTTTATAATTTCAAAGATATGATAATTTCCAAAAATTACTTAAAAAATTTAGTGCAATGTAGAATAAATAAAAATGATTCTGTAGGATTTAAAAAAAATTAAAATTTTTTGGGTTCACAAAAACGAATAGGTATTGAAAATGCCCTTTTATCAATTTTATTTTTTAAGTATTTAATAAAGTTAGAAGAACCTTATGCGAGGATGTTGTCGAGTTTATATTAGTCCTTAACATATAATTTTTTTCAAAATAAATATTACAAAATTTCAAGGATAGCAAATAATCCCAGGATTTTCGGCACTTAAAAAGTTCTTACTGACAAAAGTTGACTCCTTGAGGAGCTTGCCCTTGGACTGCATTTTTTGACTAGCACTGGGGCGCTCTGCTCTTTAATTTTTCTTTGTTTTTTTTTTTTGATAAGTCTCTGTAGCGCGAGCATTGTGTGTCCGTCTGTGGCTTAAATGTATGCCATCTATATTTACTCAAGCACAAATTTGTATTTGCTCTAATGGTTTCAGAATTTACATATGTACACCTTTGCATGCACAGCAAATATTGCACATACATACATATCTAAAAAAGTATAAATTAAATAAAGCCAACTCGACAATGATATTAAAAAATATTTTATCAGCTGCTGCCGGCTGCCTGACTGGTTGTTCCATTTTGTGGAGCTATAGAAAGAAAAAAAAAAACATTGAAAGCTGCGTGCTTAGCATTTTTACTAGTTTTGATGTGCGGTGAGTTGTATGATGATGATGAGCTTGACAGCAAGCAGAAAAATAGTGAAGTATATACGTGTGTAGCTAGCAGAAACATATGCATACATACATACAAATATGTAAAGATGTTGTGTATGTATTTCTATCTATATAGCGGCCTGCTATTTTTGGCAACACACACGCACACAAAAGTCCATTGGCTACCTAAAAGTGCCACTCAGCAACCAGAATATGGCTACAAAAAAACAAAACAAGATTGTGCAAATACCGCTGCAAGCCACAATAAACACACAAACAAGAAAACACAAAGGCAAAAGGTAAAAGTGCCAAGAACTCAAAGTGGTATCCAAAATGATTTTTTTTTTGTAACTAGCTATCTTTTTGAGTAGGTAGCTATTCGATGTTTGCTTCGTCGCTTAATTTTTTCACACTCCAATTCTTATACCTTTCATGAACATGAAATGGTTTTTTTAATTTTTGTCCGATGTTTATACTTTTTGTACTTTTAGATCAAAATATCTCAAAACTGTGATTTGATAGCGCAATTTCGAAAACGGATTCGTTTTTAGGTTATCGAAATGATCTTGCAACTACAACATTGATCCGATGCGTCAGCCTCTAAAATACACCACAAAATAAAATTTTCGCAATGAAATTCAAAAAGAAAAACTTACTGAAATTTCATAGAATTTAATTTTTTAATGTATACTGAAGTGGAAATTATAAATTTATATTTTTTTCTATTGGTTTTTTTTACCGGTTACTTTTTACAAAAACCGGTTTTTTGAAACCCAATTTTTAGATTTTTTTTTTCTTCGCTACCGGTAAATAAAAAAAACAAAATAAATTTGTACCGATTACCAGTTATTTTTTTACAAAAACTTTTTTTTAAGTCGTATATGTACATACATCTATCTGAGTATCCGCGGGCTATAGCCCGCCCCAAGTTTTCCTGAGATTCGTTGGGCTCTTGTGGCTCTGGATGTAGTCATATTTCTTGCATGAGAATTTTGTGTCGAGCGTGTTGCCTGACCACTGTACCATCGAAAGTTATAGTTCTCATTCCCTGTAGGCTTCTTCGTCTTGTCAACAGCAGGATAACTTTTTTTTTTGAGTTTATGCTGAGACCCACATTCACACACCACTATTCGTTATTTTCAGTGCCATTTCATGAAATGTATGAAGCCTTCGGCATAGCCGAATACAGCACTGTCCCTAAATTTATTTTTTTTTTTAATTTTTGCTGCTGCTTGCCTTCATGTGATTAATGTGATTCGCACAAATACGCTTCCATATGTTTTTGTTGCAAACGTCTTTTACTTTTTACACAATTCACTTATTTATTTGTTTAATTTGTTCCATTTAAATAAAATGTGCCAACCAGCAGCTGACTGTTGCTGTCGGCTTACTCAACTAATGCACGCCGCGTGTTGCCAACAGATATTTTTTTACTATGAAGTTATTGTTGCACCACTCAACGCTACCTACTTTTAAATGTGCATATGTGCGTATAGTTAGCTAAAAACTCTTACCAACAACAGCAGCAATAATTCACCTATATATCTATCAAAGAACTAACTTATGTACATACCTTCAAATGCGGCTCACTCACCATTGCTTAACCGATGACACCTACTCGTGTTTCTTCGCCAGTTCGTCGCGTGCTTGCTAATTTTTCTAATACAGTGCTTACCAACATATGTACTTAAATAGAAGGGTATATGCAAACATAGATATGTAGTTGCGAGCATATATATGACGAAAAATACTTCCAGATCAACCTCTACATACATATGTATGTACATTAGGGTGCCCCAGTAGTTTAAAAGCTAGAAATATCGCGAAACTTCGAGGTATCCATTGCAAATAGAGAGTTCTCTGGAATTTAAAGAAGCCATATACCGAATCTAATATTGCGGTTTAGTATAAAGATGGATCACAATTTGAAAATGGGAAATCTGGGGCCGTTATAGTTGACTCGAACTTCAAAAAATCGATACCAAAAGATATCTGACCTACTATATTTGAGTAGAGACTCATGAAGTTGGAATCTGTAGCAGAGAAAACCTTAGAAGAGGCGAATCTTCGAAATACATATTAGCAAATGTCACGAGTTATTTTTTTTTTAGTGTCAAGCTAAAGCATTCTTGCGTTTATTTCAATCAATGGAGTTCCACAAAGCAAGTACCATAAAAAAAATAAAAAATCAAGTATTTGAACAATTTAGCCTTAAAACGCTTATTTAGGCGAAAAAGTACTGAAATTACTAATTATTTAATTGTCACTCGAAAAAACCATATGCGTTTATTTAATAACTTTAGGAAGTTTTTAAATAAAATGTTCATATTAGTGGCTTTGAAACTTGGCATATCAAATGCGGCATATGTGTGAAATTTCAAGAGTGTGCCACCAAATTAAAAAAAAATAATAATAATAATGGCAGCATGCAGAATGTCTGTGGCAGGTATTTTGTAATTTTTGAATTTCAACGATTTTTCATTCTAAAAGTTTATGATACTTGAAAATGTTCTTCTTGCCAAAACGAGCCTATCTAGAGCAATAAAACTAGTGTGCCACCAAATTGTTATATATGTACATGAAGAAATAAATATATATATATCCGTGAAGAATACTGTAGAAAAATATTCCACGCCAATATTGCATTACTTTTAAATAATAGTTATGAGTTATGGTGCTACGGGGCGTATACGTTACATACACAACCACGTGTATATGGGCACTAGTTGTTATTATTATGCAAAATTGTGCCACCATTTTCGACCAAAAAAACAACTCGTGAGATTTGCTCATATGCGTTATGTCAGACAATCTACCCTTTATGCTAGCCCTGAAATCCCCCATAATAACATGAAAGTATGAAATATTGCTTTAGCTCTCTAAACGATGTTAAAAGCAAGCAAAAAGTGCTACTAGGCTGCGCGCCGCTGCGTGAGTGACATTATGGCAACGAAAAAAGCAATCCTCGCCGCCAATTAGTTTTTAAATAAATTCCATTGGTGTCTGGGTAATTGCTTTCGTCTATTACGCCTATCATATTCCGATCTTATTCCACTTATTGGCGCTTGGTTACCTGCGCCTTTCTGTCTGCGATTCGATGTCGAAATTCGGCTTCACCCATAGACTGTCCTTTTCCACCTTTACAAAGTCCCACTGATCCTGTCTTATTGGTGAGGGGGCGAGACGTATGATCGGAAAGACAAAAAAAGTCTTTCGAAATACTAATTGAAAGATCGTCTAACAAAGTTGTCTTGGGGTTAATCTGTTTGTCTTTTGGCCGTACGTTTTTTAAAAATAAAATTATATAAAAATATATATATTTTTGTTAAAAAAAAAATAAATAATATAAATACTAAAATAAAAAAATATACATATATATATAAAATGCCTAAGTTCCTAAAAATTCTATAAATTTAAAAAAAAATCCTCTTTAAAATAATAAACACTAAAATTGAAAAATTTAATTAAAAAAATGTAAAAATTAAGACTTAACAAAACAAAATTTAAAAATAAAAATTTAATTAAATAAAAAAGAAAAATAAAACAAGTTTTTAAAAACTGAACTAAATAAAAAAAAAAATATTTTTCTTTTCAAAACAAAAAAGTCTAAAAATTAAAAGAAAATAAAATGAAAATAAAACAATAAAATAGTTTATAAAACAGACAAATACAAAAAATAAAAGGAAAGAATCCAAAAATTTAATTAAAGAACATATAATAAGCTTTTTAAAAGTAAATTAAATTAAAGATATACACATTTTGCTTTTTAAAGCAATAAAATTTAAAAATGAAATTAAGGAAGAAAAAATTTGTTTCAAAAAACAACAAAAATTACGCTGCCCGAGCATTCGAACCTCGTATCTCTCGAACGACAGGCCAGTTGCCACTGTGGGAGTAGCGCGAGCAAAATGATAAGACATGCTTAAGTACTTTTAGTCAAAAGAGCTTTTCACCATGAAAGTTGGCAAGGGAGCTTTTCTTTTTTGTAAGACTTTTGTGTCAGAATACGTGGAACTAAATGTTTTAAACTATCTTGCCTACTGCCTCTGAATGGCCTCACAACACACAATTGCGCTGGTAAGGTAACTTAACATAAAAAAATAAAAAATCTCGTGGCAATTTCTTAGCCATAAGTTCAACTTAAAATTGACACTTCTCCCAAAAAAAAAAATTATGTACGCTATTTAGACAGAAAGAAACGATTCGGGAACACCCTAATGTTTAATAGTACATGGATACCTACGTATATAAAAGCTATTGCCGGTGAGCAATATCGTGTAGCGACGAATAAATAGTTCATTTAAGCACTACTCTGCTCACTCAAGCGTTTCAATGTGTCCCACTTTGCGCCGCCTTCTGATTGACATCTAAGCTTATTTTCTACGTCTATCAGACTCTTATCGAATTAATACTCATTTACTTATACATATGTAATTATTTGTACACATACTACATAATATATATGTACATATGTATGTATGTAGATATTATGTATACACTCGGGTATTTGACCCAGCGAAACAGGCCATATTGCTCTAATTGATAGAGGAAATCTGATCAGATTTGCCTGAAAAATCTCGTGGCTAATTGTTGCAAATGGTTTTATTGTTTTTCAATGTATCGACTTAGCTTTGAGACGCTATTTTTTTCCTAAACCAAGTTTTCCCTAAAACCAATATTGTCATCGTGGTTTGAAGGAGCAACATATATTTTTTTTTGCAATATATATATATATATATATTTACTTTCTATAAACATATTATAATATAACATACATACATACGTCCACTTTTACCAAACAAAATATACTAATAAATTTTTCTTTATTCTCATTTTAGGTAAGTTCATTGAATTGGAATACTGTGCCCTCTATGTTGGTAAAGTGGTAAAACTTGAGCATTTTACAAGATGTCCTTGCTATGATAAACAGCCTCATTCTGCAGGATGAACACACAGTCGCACCTAAACACAAATAAAAATATTTATTTTGTCAGAACTAGAAATGGACAAAATACGTGATTCTCTACGTGAGGCGACGACGTGTCGCGATTTTTTCACGCGTGAACGTGAGAGGATTCACGAAAAAATCACGAAATAACAAAGGATTTGCGTGAGTGATAATTTTTGACATCCGTGAACTTGCGTGAGCTTGATTTTCATATTAATCACGAAATTTTCATATACTTTTTTTTAAAGGTTTTTTGTGGGACATACATTAGTTCAAAGTAAGAAAAGCTGCACTTCACGATTTTCTTTTGGACGATTTTTTCGAACGACTTTTTTACAACTTTCAAATATGTTTTCCCGCAGTTTTTTCTAAGATAGCTGATGATGATGAAGCCAAGTCCTTCGCCAACTGCTCTTTCCTCTGCGCTACTATGTAGACGTCGCCAATTCGCAAGGCCGGTAAAGCTTTCGCAGAATCTTTCATTCGAATACTCTAAAATCCACCTTCCTTGATCAAATGTGGTATCCCTGCAGTACGGGGGGAGCGACTACAGGACTGATGAATCGATAGCTATTAAGTAAGCTGCGTCGACTACCGATTGACTACTTGCCGTGTATTTCAGCGCTTACTTTTACAAGTCAATGTCCTAGGCGGTAGTCACCATCGGCTTTCTCTGTACTACCGGAAGTTACTAAAGTAGTTACTTGTGTGATTTATGAACGCCCCCTTTCCTTTTTGTTTTTTGCAGCTTTGCTTCCGACTGCTTCGACTCTGCATTACCAGGCGCACTACTACGGGTTAATAGAGTAGTTACTTCCCTAGGAGTCGGTGCAGTAGCGGTCCAAAGTAGCGATTAACACTAGCAGTACTGGAGGGATCTAATACCCATACATATATATATGTATCGTTCTACGCGTGGACTCTGCAGACCATATCCTATACGATTGTTTGATTAAGTTATTTTCCAGTCAGAATTGGTCAGATGATAGCGGACTACCCGCATTGAGAGCGGTACTGATCGCAGACAAAGGGTGGGGGCTTTCATTCCAGTTCATCTGTCTATGAGCAAATCCCGCAAGTTGTTACATGTGGCACACTTTTCTCAGACAATGCATTATCTTCAGTTTTGCATAAAGAACAAAATTCCATCGCGAAATTGTTTTTAAATGAAAACTTAAAAAAGATATACTAAAAAAATCAAAATAACAACGCCTGCTCATATACCCGTAGTTGTGTATGTAACGTGTACGCCCCGTAGCACCATACGCAGTCACTCCACGCCTTAACCTAAAAGTAATTAAATATTTGCGGGAATATTTTTCTACAGTATTCTGTGTCAATAAAAATTGTAAAATTTGAATTTTTGTTTCGCAAATCATCAGTCATCTTATAATCGATGTATTTTTATTGTTTCATTTGGTGGCACACTAGTTTGATGACTCTAGATTGGTTCGTTTTGGCAAGAAGAAGATTCTCACCGTTAAATGTTGACATTTTGAAGTATCTTAAACTTTTAAAATTACAAAATCGTTCAATTTCAAAAATTTACAAAATAGCTGCGCCAGATATTCTGCATGCTGCCATTTTATTAAATTTCGTGGCACACTCTCGAAACTTCACATATATGCTGTATTTGAAGTCGACACTTAATGCCTCTAATATGAACATACTATTTGAAAACTTCCAAAATTAATTAAAAAAGCAATTGTAATTTTTGTTTTTTTTTTTATAAGGAAGTTTCCGCTTAATTATATAAAGTCCTTGACACGTTTAGCTCTGTACTGTTCTCCTAAACTACATATTCTACCAAATCCTACCTTTCTATCAATGTTAAATTTCCCATTAAAGTTTTTAAGACCCGTTATACTTTAACGGGGTTTGGAAATTTTTACGATGTGCCTCCATATCGGATTTTGTTGAAAAACGTTCACAATTATTTTTCGAATTTCGGACTGACTTAGACTTAGGGAATCAAAATTGTAAAAGCAGACTAACTACGGGCACGCAGTGGCCTTTCAGAGATGAGGAAGAAGAGGAAACAGTTAAGCACTTCTTCTGTAACTGCCCAGCTTTAGCTAAGAGCAGAGCGAGCTTTCTAGGTAAGATAAGCACTTTTTCAGCTCGCTCACGGAACTCTCCGGTGTAGGAATAAAACCAATCCTACACTTCATAAGAGCTTCAAAATGTTTCTGTACAAAATAGCCACTGAGGTTTCTGTATTATACAGTGGTATCACAATGGACCTGCAAGCTCTAAATGAGTTGGTCATTATACCGACTGCCATATGTGGTGTATACATTTTTCATTTGAAACAATATTAAAAGTTCTCTTGCCCCTACATTCGGCTTTTGATAAGCGCGTCTCCCCTGAATAGGTATTCAATATTTTTGGCCTATGCGCGCTTTTTTTAGAGATCTAAATATTTCGGTACCGAGTATCGAAAGTATTGGATACTTTTTAAATCGGTGCCGAGTATCGATCAATACTTAAAAGTATCGACTCAGCACATCACTGGTTGGCAATGGTCGTTAATGTGTTAAAGAAGCGAAAGACAATATAGACTTTCAAAAGTAATACGTGCTAGAACACCCTTCCACTAAAATTGATTATGTATACATAAAAATGGTTGACTTCTAAAACGTCTTAAATGATTACTAATTACTTAATAACAAAAAAAAAACGCAGCCACATGTTTTTCACACAGGGCTTCGAGGGCTCCTTCGAGTACTTAATATTAACAAAGTCATTGGCACCCACCACCACATTTCAACTGATTAGACTAGCAAAATACGTTACGTGGAGCACATTTTCGTAATCTCACCTATCAACTGACAATAAATATTCGCATACAAATGTTATTTACATATGTATTTAATTGTCACAGCAAGCACACTGGGCCCCGGATGACGTTCGTACTCCCAACGTCGCCCTTGTTGGCCCCATCATCATTATTTTCACATTTTATTTACTATTTACATATGTATTCCAATTTTGCCATTGTTCGGGGTATCTTTCTACTCATGAGTGCCTGCCTACGTTCGTACATGGAGTACATACACATATATGCTCTGGGTGAATTAGGAAGAGTCACAAAAAAAAATTAAAAAAAAAAACATTAAGTGAAGTCCCAAATAATATATTGGCCAAATGCAGGGACGCCGAAAGGATTTGAAAAATCGTATCTAGTAGCGCTCGCCCCTCGACCTCCTAGTGTATATTTGCCATGAAAAACAGCTTCTCATAAAAATACAATCGCCGTTCGGAGTCAGCGTAAAAAAAATCGAGATTTCAAGCAGTTGGCAACCCTCTTCAAAATATTTTTACAAACTACTACTTTCTGAAACCCCTTTCGTTTGGTACTCATATGGTGATAAATATTTTTCTTGCCTAATATGATTTTTTAACAGGTGGCAATTATTCAGCTGAGAAACAAAGCTTTTCAAAACCATTTCAGTTGATACCCATTTTGTAATAATTTATTTATATTTTTTTAATAATTTAAATATAATTTTTTAAAAGGTGGCAACTCTTCAAAAAGGTAAAACCTTATTGCAAATCTTCAGTCCAAGGCTTTTAATTTGACACCTCATTTCGGTGGCTCGACCGAACGGTGCAGACATGATGGCACTGATTATTAAATAATTTGAGTTTAACTGTTCAAAAGGTGGCAGCTCTTTTCATAAAACTAAAACCAGTTTGCACATCTACAGACCAAACGCTTTAATTTCACATCTAATTTTTGCCCTTCGCGTATTAAGTGGGCTGCATCTTTTGACGAATATGCTTATCGGGTACTAAGGTTAATAGGTCGAAAGTCATTGGATTTCACGTGATAGGACCATTTTTGCCTGGTTTCATGCTTTTAGAATTTTTAAAATTTCTTAACTGAAAATTCTTTCAACATGTCGACAAAACCTTAAATAGATTTAATGGAGATCGCTTAAATTCCGAAAACGCATGCGGTGTAAATTTTTCGAAATAACCAAATTGTATATCTTATTTTTTTTTACCAAGCGTGAGGCATCCTAATGTACTGTATGTGAGTGACGTTTTTTTTTAATACTTTCCTTTTTCAGCTGCTCAAACTGACGTTTCATTGTATGACTTCTTATAAGTATTTTTGCAATTGACTCGCTCATTCGCTAGCCGCCAGCTCACTCACCTACAATTAGCAAGCGCATTGTCATTTGTATAAATTGTTTGGGTGGGCTGCTAACAAATGTTCGTTCACACCTACAAACATATGTACATATATGTATAGATAAGTGTGCGCCCACTTATATGTTTGTGCGTGTGCTATATTTCTCGAAATAGTTAAATGATTAAAAATACTTAAATAGAAATAAAAGTACCAAACACCTAATTACCTGCATACATATGTAAGTATGTTTTCTAAGCTGTCAGCAACTCATTATGTATGCACATTAGGACGGAGTAATTAAGTTTCGAAAAAAAGTGTATGTCATATTTGAATTCTACGTTCGATTCTAAGCAAAAATGGTGAACAAACGATATACCACAAATTACGTTTGACCCTCCCACTTTTTAAAAGAAAAATCAGTGCATTGTAATTTTTTCTGAACGAAATTAATTTTGCATTTACAAAATTTTGTGTTTTCTTCATATTTAAGAAACCACTTTACAAGTTCGTTATGCTTGTTTATTTCATTCGAAATTTTTTGGAAAGATAAATTTCGGCCAGGAAAGTTAAAATACACTGCTTTTTCTTTTGAAAATGACGAGGGTCAAACGTCATTTTTGGCATATATTTACCTCGCATTTTTGCTTACACTTTCTTTTAAAATTTTTCTCCGAACAAATTACTCTGCCTTAATGTGCATACATACATGCCTACATTTTGTATTATACTCTTTCAGCGCTTTGCTCGATTTCTCTCCCCAAAACTTGTCAATAGAAAGAAACCTACTCATTGCTACTGATAATCATTTTAATATTTACAAGCGCATATTTAAATACCCTTTAATACATACACACATATTAAGTATGTATGCATGCATGCAAGTGCATTTATGCTTTTAATTTTGCTAACTTGAACTAAATACATACTCATATTTGCATACGTAAACAAGCAGTCGACATACATATATAAGTGCGGCGAATTGGAACGCGAAAATTAAAAGTTAAAAGCGGAAAAAATGCAAAAAAAAAAGTAGCGCTGCTCGAAGTCTCAGTTCGTCGGATTGGAATTTTCAGGTTGAATAATATTGTATTTGTTGTTAATTTTCGCATAAAAATAGCCGTAGTAATTGTTGTAGGTAGGTTTATCGCCACAAAAATGAGCAATGCCACATACATACTTATTTATGTATGTATGTACATATCGAGTACTTGTGCACATTTTACACACTTTTCGTTAATTTTAAACTTTTTCATTGTGCTATTACTTAAAATCGCTGAGATAAAACACTTTGCTCAAAAATAATAGTTTAACATACGTACATACATACATATTCACTTACGGTTGTTCTACTTCTAATCACACTTGTGAAGTTGCATACCCAATTTGCCACAGAGCGAGGTCGAGTTCGAATCGACGTCGGTCTGGTGAAGTCGTTTGGGTGAACTCGAAACGAAGTCGTTTTTTTTTGCATTCAAACCGCAACGTCGTTCCGACGTCGTTTTTTCTCATCGAATCGTTACGGCTCATTTGTTATTTAAAAGCAAATGATGCTGAAATGAAGTAATTTCGCTTTGAAAAATCTGTATATATCTGAACTAAAAAGAAATGAGATAATTTATCATAAATCAATAACCAAATAGAGAAAAGAAAAAAGATTTTTTGTTTATGGTAGCCGACACTTTTGAGGAAATTTAAAAAATGCCTAAAGGTATGCGAATCGTTCGTGTTGCCTATCGTTCCTGATACATAATAAGGCTGTTATTATCTCTTATTAGTTAATTCCTAATGTAGGATTATAGTATATAATGCAAAATGAAACAATTTAGAGGCTATGCGTATCAAATTTCGCAATAGAAAATTTTAGGGGCACCCTAATGTACATACATACATACATATGTACCTTGATATTCACATGTGAATAAATAAATTCAGATATTGTGCAAGTACGCAAGCAAATATTCATATGATTTACTTGATTGTCAAATAGAGTATCTGTTTCTATATAGTATGCATTTTTAAGTATATATATATGTACGCTTGTACTATATATGTACGTACTATATATGTATGTATATTTACTAGCACTACGTATACTACCTGTCAATATACGCACACATTCATTCATACATATATGCAGTACAATATTTTCATGGCAGCGGACAACAATAAAGTTCCATATAAAATATTAAATTGGCCCTGAAGAAATAAGCGAATAGCGAAGAAAAAATTTTAATTGTTTCCGTAATTTATTGAATTGTAGAATATCAAAGGAAATTCATATTAATACCATATTTATTTTGTTTTATTTTTAATAACTCAATGAGTTTTATATGTAGCGCGATTTGTAAAAATTGAGATATCTTAACGAAATTGGGTACGTGTATTTCTTTTGACCTAATGATGAATGTATGGTATTGAAATGAACAAAATCGGATATAACCGCGTCCATGATATAAAAGTTTTATTATTAGGGCCGTTAGCTTATGCATATATTTTAAAATATAAATAGTTAAATCATTAGTTAAACTTACCTACAGAAATTTCTATAGAATTTAAGAAAAGTTAAATTACCTATTTAATCTTTAAAAAAAAGATAAGTTAACGAAATAAGTCAAACTGAACATATTGAAAATGTTTTATATAGGATTTACCCCATAAAAATAAATTTTATTATATTTTAATTTTAAAATATCTAAGAAAACTAGTTGTTTAATAATTTGTTTATACTTTTTCCCAAAAATTACCTTAGATGATAGAAGATGGAAAATTTCACATTTTTTATTGAGAACTTTTGAATTTGTTTTGGGTGTGCAGTTTTATTTCCCATTCAATTTTAGTATATAAAGTTTTTAAAGTCAATTTTAGTATAAAAAGCTTTTCGCTTTTTTTTTTTTTTTTGAAGATTCTTACAAATAAATAAATAAACATAAGTGACAAACAATCACACTTTGAAATGGAGGTGCTATTGTATTGGCCGATACTGTATGTACATACATAAATTCGATTCGGAAGCCGCTAAGCGTAATAACTCTAAACCTTTAACAGGTACTTGAACGCAATCCTTCATACATACATATGTACATATGTATGTGTGTCCATATAAACAGAATACGTTCCACAAATTGCCTACCAAACTCATTATACATACCCTGTGGCTAAAATCTCTTGTTCTGAACTGGTTCGCGATAAATCTCTTTTGCATGCAAACAACTGAATTTAACACGGCGAAGGTCCCAAGACGTTTAAACGTTAACACACATGTTTGCTTTGTTTTACCAAACTATGAAAAAGCATCAGCGAAGTTCAGAATGAAATTGTATTTGAACGAAAAAACCGCTAAACAAATATCCATTTAAAGTAAAAAAGCCCCTCGTTGCATTCCTTTTTCAATAAGTGCGAACTAGTTCTAAATTCGCCAGATGAGATCAAGTTCGTTCTGCATTCCAGTTCTAAATTCGTCATCTTAGATAAGTTTTTATTCTTTGGATATTTATCACATTTTCTGTGGCTATTTGGACTTAGTAAATTTTCTTATCACCGAACAGAAAACGATGCATTTCTAATTGTTCTTGCTTCTAGCATTAAAATATATTTTTTTAGAAAAAGTGGACTCTTCATGCTTAGCTAGCGATATGTAATTTTAAAAAGCAGAATAAAATAGTTTTTTAAAAGTACCACATTTTGCTGCTTTTGAACTCGTGGGGATCTAATTAGTTACCATCGGCCTGGTTCGTTTTTGGCGATAAAGATCTCGCACGCAACTAAAAATTTGGTTCACCAGTTAGAAGTTTTCCTGCTGAGTATTTTTACTCGTACATACACAATATGTATATCGCATTCCCCAAATCATATGTTCTTCCTCTTTCTCACTGTGGATTTTATCGCTTTCTAAAAACATACAAAAAGTAAAAGAAAAAAGCGCCATTAAAATATAAATATGTACATACATACATACATACATATAGTATAAAAAAATGTTCCAAAACAACCGGCTTATAAACGGGGTTT
>NW_016163156.1:35890-38132 GCF_001687245.7 Rhagoletis zephyria | reverse complement strand
AAATCGTGTGATCCCAGCTTTAGACGATCTGTTGAAATTGCCTTTGCCCAACGATTTCGTTACTCAAGCATTCGCAGACGATGTCCTTCTTATTGTAAGTGCTAAGTCGGTAGAAGAGCTTGAAATAACCACTAACACTTCACTGCAGCTAATACATCAATGGGGAATCGACGGTAAACTAGCTTTTGGCGAAGCAAAAACAAAAGTTATGGCTTTTACGAGGAACGCAAAACTGACAAAAATTACGATGAATGGCGCTAATTTGAGTTTTGTGGAGGAGATGAAAGTTCTTGACGTGATCATCGACAATACCTCAGGTTCAGCAAACATGCACGATACGTTATCGACAAAGTCCAGCCTACGTTTCAAAATCTCTGCAGATTTGTGCGTCCCACATGGGGCATTCGTTCTGAAAATGTTGCTATACTTTATAGACAGGTCGTTGAGCCAACTGTAACATATGCCGCTGCAATTTGGGGAAGAGCTACAAAGTATTCAATGCTCGTCGCATGCTAAGGGCATTTCAAAGAAGCTTTGCAATCCGAGAAATCAGGGCATTCCGCACCATCTCGATTACTTCAGCACTGTTCCATTACATCTCAAAGTAGAAGAATCTATGGGAATAGATTAAATCCAAACGTCCGGAACCTTCAAAACACCTTCAGATGACATTTCCATCCAGCAGAAAATCTGCCCGAAGCTACAGCTTCATCCTGCTTCTCACCACACAATCAAGTATGGCACTGTGAAAACTCAGGATGAAATAACGTCCTCGATCATAATGCCATACAAATATATACAGATGGCAGCAAACAGGAAACTGGGGAGTGCGGTGCCGCATTTGTCATACATCAACGCGATGGACGATGGGAGGGACGAAAGTTCAAGCTACATCGTTTATGTACAGTGTTTAATCCGGAAGTTTTCGCAATAGACTGCCCGTTAGCATGGGCCCATAGATTTATTTTTCAGCCAAACTATTTTACGTTCCAAAAATTTGCACCTTCTCTATCTATCTAATTTCTCTGGGAATAACGCATATAATGTATAAAGTATACATTGCGTTTAGAATAACATATGCGTTAGGTCATATGCATACCGCATACATTGTCATATGCACAACGTAAACATTGTGTTAGGTAAACAATTAAATTGTCATACGTATAAATAGTGTTTGGCGTAACGTATGTATTGTGTTAGGAATAACGCATAAATTGCTATAAGTATAACGCAGAGGTGGACAAGGCCGAGGCCGAAAAGAGCCACAAGTAAATTCTAAATGCTACAAAGAGCCTAAAAAAAATTTATTTTTAGATAAAATTATTAGAAAAGAAAAACATTAATTTTATTAATATTATTTATAGATATTAAAGAAAATTCAAAAGAACCCTTTGGCCAAATTTTCAAAATCTGGTCTTACGTCAGTTAAAGCCGTTCGTAACAGTTCTGTTAAATGTTGGTTGGTCAATAGGTATGTTCGTTTAAATCTCCAGTAAAAAATGTCCGCCAACAAAATTCCTGCGAAATGTCATCTATTCTCTCACAAGAGAAAAATATCCAAAATACTAGGCGAACAGAAAATTCGCAGAAACTTGCAAGTTAGACGAACAGCTGATACAAATGTTTTTTACACTCAAAAGTATAAAATTGGAAACGTACAAAAACAAATCCCGAAGTCTTATACTGGCACAGTTCACTGATTACTACGGCACTATTTTTGCGTAATTCAATGCAACTAATAAATATTTCTTTCGGATCCACAATTAAAAATATTTTTTTTTCATTTAATCGTATGTGCTTAAACTGATAAATGATATAAACATAGAAAGGCAAGCAAAAGAATCTCGCTTCCACATTCTGCATATGCGCTTAACATTTTTGTTGAAACAAATTTGTCGAAATTTCATCTCTAAAGCAAATATTAAATGTCATTTAGTATATACTTTAGATTTATATAATAATTTTTAGTGGTGGGCGAGTCCGAGATGTTTAAATGATCGAGATAGTACATTCAATTCGCGTAGATTTTTGAGAACTTTTTTCGTTGAAGGTGTTGCACTTTTTTCCATACTGAAATTTGTGTTCATCATTTATCATTGTCTAAGAAAAGCTATAAAATAAAGCTTAATTTAAAATATTGGAATAAAAAACAACAGCGCTACACGCGCATTCATCCATATAACATAAAATGCGAACGTTCGTTATATGGAAGAAAGTGCGCAACACCGCAAACAGAAAAATT
>NW_016163156.1:34933-35865 GCF_001687245.7 Rhagoletis zephyria | reverse complement strand
CAAAACATGTCTAAAAATTCTGAACAAAAACTGTGAAAATTTGATGAAACTTTGTTGATTTTTTTCATTCTTTCAAGTTTCGATTTATTTGCAAAGTTTTTGTTGTTGAGCTACAATTTTATAAAAAAAAAATAATTAAAATTATTTAAAAAAATAAAATAAATACCGAGTGACCGTGTAATTTTGTCAAAGATGAAGACAATGATGATAAAACATTAATACACTATATAGGTCAGTTCATATTAATGAACATAAAATGAGATCACTATCGATAAAATGGAAATCCTCAAGGGAAATTTATAATTCAACGGAATTTACATACATTTTTTTACTTTCAACCCCCGAATTGCTCAATTACTTCTATTTCTGCAGGATCGCCACTAGGTAAATTGCATTTCCAAAGATTTTTTCAAAATAAATAGCGATGAGGGATATTTCATCCGCCGGTGATAAGAAATCGCAATCACCATAACGCACATCACTAATATTACTGTTCACAATCACGTTTACATTCAAAATTAAAACTCATAATTTCGTTTTGTAGCAAATATGAGATATAGGTATATTCAGTATACATAAATGATCAGAATGAAAAGAGAAATCGATTAAGCGGTGACTGTCTGTCCGTCCGTCCGTCCGTCCGTCTGTGCACACGATAACTCGACTAAAAATTGAGATATCTTAACGAAACTTGGTACGTGAACTTCTTTTGGGCGTGGGACAGATGGTATTGAAAATGGGCGAAATCGGATAATAACCACGCCTACCTCCCATATAACGGTAATTTTAAGAAATACGAAAACTGCGATATTTTAGTAACTACTGAAGATAATTCACTCAAAATTGATACTTACAATGAGTTTCAGACGGAAAACATGAATATTATAAATTTTTGGAAAATGGGCGTAGCCACGCCCACTTATGGTTACATG
>NW_016163156.1:19201-32065 GCF_001687245.7 Rhagoletis zephyria | reverse complement strand
TCTTAGGACTTAATTAAAATAATCAACATTATTTGTAGACGAATATATTTGTGTTCGTATGAAATAGTAGCTTATGTCGGGAGGCTGGCTTTAGTAAAATGTACCATTTCCTATATTCTTTAAACCACAAGAATTTTACTTTATACGAATAAAACTTTAAACGAATATTGACTTGCTAGCATCGCCGTTAACATTACCGTCTTTTACGTTTATTTTCCAAGAGTTCTTCAACGACTCGGCGCCAGTGAGTCTTTCGCGATCGTATGCTGCGAATGGTTCATTATACTAAAGCCAGTCTTCCGACATAAGCTACTATTCTATACGAACACAGATATGTATACTTCCTAAAAGTACAATTGCCGATTTTAAGAACAATTTCAACATCAAAAATACTTTTTGTACCAAACGCTCAAATGCTTCTAGCACTTTGATTCTTAATCCGTTTTCATTTAAGTAAAATTTGTCTATATCTATCTCGATTCGTTTTGCCTGTTACAAACAACCGTTATGTGAACAAAGTTATAATACCCTTGTGCACAAGTGCGCTCGGGTAAAAAAATGTATAGAACGAATTCAAACCAGCTGATTTTCGACCAATCAAAGTGACCCGTTTTGTTTGCGGCAACGTTTTCTTTGTGCCGCCTCGACATCTTCTGTGCGTTTTGTCAGTGAAAGGCATCCCTATGCACTGAGAAAAAGGATTAGTTTCGACAACTAAAGATATTTAGTTCCCGAATTTTGACAATATTTGGCAACTGTGACCAAGGATTGGGAACGATTACCATCGGTTGGTAATTATAACTGAATATATTAAAGCTTCTAATATTCATCTAGGTTGTACCAAATCGTTAATTTAGTTGAAGGGTTTGGTAAATACTAATAAATATTTCTTTGAAGCATATTTTTGCAAACTCCATTAAACTTAACGTATGGTTCATAAAAGGATGTCATTAAGCTCTGCTAATACAGATAAGCTTTCTTGTAACACATGGTTTAGTCATAGTTACCAAATCTTGGTTGAGGCAACCACGATTAGGTTTGAGAGCGGAACATATACCACGTTTATGCGTAGGCTAATTCACGAACNGGTTCATAAAAGGATGTCATTAAGCTCTGCTAATACAGATAAGCTTTCTTGTAACACATGGTTTAGTCATAGTTACCAAATCTTGGTTGAGGCAACCACGATTAGGTTTGAGAGCGGAACATATACCACGTTTATGCGTAGGCTAATTCACGAACTCATTTCATGAATTTGGGTTAAAATTGGCTGCATAAACACAATTTCATGAATTCAGTTATACGCGAAAGTTATCCATGAATTCGGCATCATTTCATGAAATCGTGAAGTGCAAGTCCGGCAACGCCACGTTCCACAAACAGCTGTTTACTAGGGTTATGATGTTTTTAGAATAATAACTATGAGTGGCATAACCAGGATTTTAAACACTGGAAAAGTTATGTGGAATTGGTCAAATATAATGTAAACTCAAATAGAATAAACTGAAAATGTTTTAAAACCAATTTAAATAATATAACGTTCACTGCCTGGCAGCAACGCCTTTTGCAAATTCAAAAGGAGGCAAAAAAATCACAACCCTACTATTTAGTTTCCCGCCAGCGCGTTGCCACTTTTTCAAATCACTTTATTTCATGAATTCGCGAACTATGCATAAACGGGACCATTTTTGAATTCATGAAATGAAGAATTCACGAATTCTGTCGCATAAACGTAGTAATATTCATGCTTGTAACCAGTGTTGCCATTTTAGCCGTTTTCCGGCTAGATTTAGCCGGTTACAATAGCAAACAGCCGGAGAAATTTCGGTTTAGCCGGACGCCGATTTGTTAGCCGGTTTGTAAAAAAAATTAGCCGTTTTTAGCCGATTTTGCTATTTGCCTTGTTTTCTTAAAATTCAAATACATATATCTGTTTACATTCTTGACTAAGCGACCCAAAATCTGTTAGAAATGGCTAGTAGCGTTATCGTGGAGGCAGGGTTATATAAAATTGGGCCGATTTCGATTATTTTAAGCAAATATGTTTTTTCTAAAGAAGGCCGTAACGGGGACTTTCTTCATAAAATGTTTGTTATCAATGACTTAAATTTAAGTGTGAAGTTTGGATATACTGCCAAGAATAAATGTTACAGGTATTGTCTTCCTAGATAGCGTATATTCAATTCTGCCTTAATTACAAAACATCATTGTTGCCTACGCTTAAAGTGTTAAGGCAAGGGAAAAATGGATATTTTCAAGCACTATGTATACATATGGGCTTACTTAAACTAACTTTTTTTCCTGAGAACTTATTTAAATTCCAAAAACCGAAGGCCAACTTGAATTAAAAGAACCAGCACTGAAATGCATAAAAATGAAAGTAAAGGAGCACAAATTTCTATGTAAAGCAAAACTCTCTAGGTTTGTTCGTCGAAAATTATCACTCAAAATATCAGTTAGTAAGAAAAAATGCTCCCAAATTCTCTCTCAAGTAGAGAAACTTGCAAATTTCTGCACGAACGCAAATTTTCAGGAACTTGCAAGTTTCTCTGCCAGCTAGTGTCCACGGTTGCATTTAAAACATACGAAATTTGTATAGCATTTTAAAGTTCTTTCAGAGGGACAAAAAACAGGATCTACATGTATATTTCTTGTTAGTCCGGCTTTCTTCAACATACGTTTCAATTTCTTTGCCGTACTAACTGTCGCGTTTCCTATATCGACTCTGGTTGAGATTGCGTTACGAGTACGTTTCAAATCATTGGAATTAACTAAACTAATTAAGTAAACAAGTCTTTACTTAAATTTTTTATTATACATCGCTCAAGTTTGTAAATTTATAAATTTGACGAACCTGTTTATTCAAATTATTGTTGACAAAAAATGCAACCATGTGCCACATTCATATGTTTTTTCTAATTGCAAATTCTTGCCGCCAAAATTATTTCCTGCTTGAATTTGCAACTTCTCCCCTAGAACTAGTCTTTCTACTTATGATTTATTTAAATAAAACATGTGAAATTTAGTTGAAATAGTTTAGCCGTTTTTAGCCGTTTTTTTTTTGCCAATCTAGCCGGTTGGCCCAGAAAGTTCTGGCAACACTGCTTGTGAGCCACCCCTGAACAATGTCCAGCGCTCCCTGAGCACATGCGTGTTTCACATACGAAGAGCGCCAGCTAAGCAATGCACACCAGTGATGGACTATTTAGTTTCCCGCCAGCGCGTTGCCACTTTTTCAAATCACTTTATTTCATGAATTCGCGAACTATGCATAAACGGGACCATTTTTGAATTCATGAAATGAAGAATACACGAATTCTGTCGCATAAACGTAGTAATATTCATGCTTGTGAGCCACCCCTAAACAATGTCCAGCGCTCTCTGAGCACATGCGTGTTTCACATACGAAGAGCGCCAGCTAAGCAATGCACACCAGTGATGGAAAATGAGTCTGCATTGTGCCGGCCCTTTCGGAAGCAGCTGGCACCTTAAGCACAATCGATTGATTTTCGGCACTATTTTTACGTAACTCAGTGCAACTAATATATATTTCTTTCGGATCTGCAATTAAAAATATTTTTTACATTTGATCGTGATTGATGTGCTTAAACTGATAAATGGTATAAGAAGCTGGGTTCCACGCTCTGCATCTACCCTTAACATTTTTGTTAAAACAAATTTGTCGCAATTTCATCTCTAAAGCAAATATTAAATATCATTTAATAAACACCTTAGATTTAAATAATCACAAACCCATTTTGAATATTCTTTGTGGGACAGAAGCTGAAATATTTCTTACTAAAGAAAATTCTGCAGAAAATGAAATTAAAAATGCTTTGAAACTTAAAGTTAAATTTTGCCAAGATTTCAGAAAGAGCACCTTGATACTGCCGTTACTCTGTTGATACGAATAACTTTGATTTTGATATAAAAAAGTACTGCGTTATAATATTATGTACAAATAATGATCTCAGTGAAAATGAACAAATTTACTAAATTATAATTTACCCTAGATTCCAAAATGTAAATACACAAAGAATCAGGCATTCTCATTTCTAGACCACAGCATTTGGAACTGTCCAATATCCGCAACAATGCCTGAATGCTAGTTACAAGTAAAGGTGTTCTTACACGATATGTATTTGCATGTGTGCATGCCACTTTTTACATATGGAAATGCCAACATATCATGTAAAGGCAAATTAGATTTGTTTCTGTACAAAGCAGATGCGCGTACATACGAAATAGAAATGTTGCTATTTTCATCTACACACATATAGAATCATCTGGGCTTGGTTTTTTCGTTTTCAAAGAACGTACTTTTAAATACTTAAATAAATACTGTGAATTAGACAGGCAGATGCATTTGCATATGTTCGAAAAAGTCACATTTGCAGATGCAAATACATATCGTGTAAGAACACTTTAAGTTTGCGCAAGCTGGACGTTGTAATCTGCAAATACTTTAGGACGACTGATGCTTTATACTTTTGCAATTCGTAATTCAGGGTTAGTGATTGAGCGGTGATTTTTGTTTATACGTAATTTTTTTTGAAAACTAGACTTTCGGCTATAGAGTTTTATAATTCATTTAATTCGCGTTGATTTTTGAGACATTTTTTCGTTGAGGGTGTTGCACTTTTTCTTCCATACTCAAATTTTTTGTACATCCAATATGTATAAAAAAATGCAAAAAAAAGTAAAAAAAATATTAAAAATAAAAAAACTAAATAAGTCTTGTGGTAGTACATCTTCTTGTAATTCAAAATAACAAAGATTTGGAGGAGGGGAGAGGGGGGAATATAGGTCAGAAGTAGTTAGAAACTGCTGTTTCACTCGGTATTTTGTTCCATAGTTTTATGNCGGTGATTTTTGTTTATACGTAATTTTTTTTGAAAACTAGACTTTCGGCTATAGAGTTTTATAATTCATTTAATTCGCGTTGATTTTTGAGACATTTTTTCGTTGAGGGTGTTGCACTTTTTCTTCCATACTCAAATTTTTTGTACATCCAATATGTATAAAAAAATGCAAAAAAAAGTAAAAAAAATATTAAAAATAAAAAANTGAGGGAGAGCGAGATGTAAAGTCACACGTACGGGAACATAAAGAAAGAAACGGTCACAAAATCTACCGATGCTAGTTTTATGGCGCTAACAAAGAACATACGCTGTGAGTCCAAGTATGAATATGCGGGAACAATCAGATTCAATGTTCGGATACACTGGCCTAGTTTAATGTTTTTGTACAGGTACAATGGTTTTTGTGTGTATATTAATTTATGCAAGAATACAAGAGCCCAGATTTTGAAATACGAGTTTAAATTGTGACCCAGAATCTGTTTGGAATAATGAGATATGTGGTCAAATTTTCTTTTCTCAAACACGAAACCCGCTGTGTTATGAAGACTGCATTACACCAACTCTGCATACGATACATGCGGAACAATGAGTGATTTAACAAGTTTCAATTTCGTTTGTTGTGGCAATAAATAGGCACTGCAATATAATTTTCGAAGAATATTGTATATCTTGTTAATAACGGAGTTTATGTGGTCAACGCATTATAATCTTGTATTGATTCTAAAGNCCCCCCCCTAAATTTCATTCTGGCTACGCCGATGACCCTGAAGTTATCGGTTTTAGGCTTGAGTAGTTCTCACCACATTTGACTTGTTGCAGCCGGTTCGGTAAGTAGCTTTTTATTAATTGAAAAGAAAAAGCCCCAAATTTATAATGATAAGGCAATTTTTGCAGGAATATGTTGTGATCAATGNGTCAACGCATGATAATCTTGTATTGATTCTAAAGCCCAGGTTAGTTACCGCCTATTCAAATTTAATATTTATTCCGTCAAGCAATATCGGTGACATAGAGCTAAGGTCATACTCTGAATGAGAAATAGCAATCGCCTTTGCCGCATTTAATTTCAAATTGTTAGCACAGGACCAGCTAGAAATACGAGTGAGATCTTCATTAAACCTTGCTATCAAATCTTCAACAAGGCCTATGGGCCTTGACAAGTAGATCTGCGTGTCATCAGCATAGAGATGAATGGATGAATTTTGGTAACACTCAACAATATCATTAATAAACATGCAAAATAGGATGGGACCTAAAATAGAGCCTTGCGGCACCCCTGAACATGGGCGTAGCCAGGTAGGGGCAGGGGGGTGCTCGAGCCCCCCCACCTAAATTTAAAATTTTCCTTATATATATATAAAATAGTACCCTGAAATGCCAGCTTAATAGGGTCGAGCCCCGCCCCCCCCTAAATTTCATTCTGGCTACGCCGATGACCCTGAAGTTATCGGTTTTAGGCTTGAGTAGTTCTCACCACATTTGACTTGTTGCAGCCGGTTCGGTAAGTAGCTTTTTATTAATTGAAAAGAAAAAGCCCCAAATTTATAATGATAAGGCAATTTTTGCAGGAATATGTTGTGATCAATGCTATCAAAAGCTTTAGAGAAATCGAGCAACACTAACACTGTTAGATAATTTTTATCATAAGAGAATATTAGCTTAGACATGACAGTGTGGATGAACGCAAAGTGATTAACATATGTTTATTTACTTATTGGCAGCTGCAATTCCCTCTATAGTTTCTTTGTCGGTTGCTACTACAGCTTAAGTTTGCGGACGACCTCTGACGAACACTTGCCCACGAATAGAGAACGCCGACGTTAGAATTTTTTGCTTCTTAAACTGGGTAGCAAAGTGCATTATCTCTCGATTTCTTTTTGTAAGACATTCGTGGATAAATAGCTTCCCTGCGATACTGAGGCCAACATCGCTAAGAGCAGGCGACCGTCTCTTATCTTTGCAGTATCTCGCTACAGCTCTCAGTAGTTGAGAGCGATCTGCAGCCGAGCTCAATTTGACGATAACGGGAGCTTCGCTTTTACCATTTGGTCGTAAGCGGAAGGCAGAACGCACTGGCGCTAGTTTCACTTGAAGCGTTTAACACAGCTGGGCGAAATCATTAAGAATGTTCTCATCTTTTCTTTCGGGCAATCAACTAACAATAACGTCCGATGATTTTAGGTTGTTCTAACAGGCATTTACTTGTTCGGTCAAGGCATATACCTCGTTGCTCAGTTTCTCAACATTACCACATTGCGATTCCGTTTTTTTCACACGCTCCTCGATAAGCTTAACCGCCGATTTCAAGTTTATAATTTCTGCTGACAACTCGCTGAGCCGCTCCATTACTCGCTCTTCCGATTCTCTTAATCGTAACGTTAGCTGTTCAATTATGCTCAGCTTTTGAGACTCTAGGTGATTATCAAATTTCACAAACCACGCATTCAAAGCCGTGCTTGAAACATCAGTAATGAGAGACTTACTCTGTACTGGAGGGGTTTGCGGAGATGGGGACACTTTGCTCGCGGTCGTTGTTCGTGTTGACATTTTTGGCATATTAGACAGACAGATACATGGAAATTTAGCAAAGGTTTTAAATTCCCAATATCGCAGATAAATGAAAGTTTATGCAATTTCGATTTACACGGACAGCAGAACCGCTTACAAAGATTGTTGTGTTTTTTTTTAGTAAATTAACACCCGGTGGATTTAATAAAACTCGGAATAAACTGCAGCTACTCAAAAACACGTCTACTCTGCTGACATATCTTCTGTTGTTCGTTTTCTAAAATATCTGACAACAAAGTTCTAAATTTGCATGAAAATTTTTCGTAGATAGTGTTGAGCTTTAATTTTTATGGTTTTTGTTGTTGTGTTGTTGCATTAAAGAAAGGTTTTCCTATAGATTTCAGTTTCCTTACACGCAATAACTACTGTAAATATATTTTATAAAGGAAATGGTACCTATCGACGACTTTCAATATTTATTGGCACATTGACCTGCATTTAGGCACATTTTTCCGGAGAAATTCGGCATAATTTTAAATTTTGATTTACCATCACTGATGCACATAGTCCCATTTATTGAAGAAATTATTGATCCGCTACCGCTGTTCGTATATGGGTGAAACACGCGTGTGGTCACAGACCGCTCAGTAAGCTATGAAATGTCGATCACTGCACTAGGTAGAGAAAGAAAAGTGTGTGCTATGACATGCCCAGGCTTGTAATATATAATTCATGTGAATTATAACTTGAAAGTATCTATTTAGCCAAGGAAAAAGCAAAGCAGTGTACTTAAACCAGCCCTTCCAGCAGATATTGACCTGGGTTTTCGGCCGACTATTCCTGTTTCATCGTTTCTTTTTAGGAAATGCTTACCACCATATACATATATATTATTTACACTAGTAACTATTTATATAAATATGTGTGCAATTTTTATGAAGAAAGTAAACACAACAACCATCGAGTAAATTTTTATTTGTGTCAAACTGAAACTTTTTTTCCAATAATAAACGGTTAGCTGATTCAAGTCTACAGCAAGTTCACAAAATTCATTGAAAACTTGTATCATCCAAAGCATTGTTTATATTTGCTCAACAATGATTTTATTCAACTAACAATATTGTCCACTAAGGTAGTCGTTTCGTGATTATTAACAAATATACATTTGTCCCAACTAGAAGTCTCAAGTAAATTGCAGACTTTCGTGAACTAGATATTTATTTCGCCATATCCAACTATGCCACTTGGTCACTATACTCAAACCTTGGTAATTATAACTAAACCTTTTTCTGAGTGTAACGCAGAGAAGAATTTCTATCTGGCGGGGCCTTAAGGATCAATTATACGTTGTCTAATTATAACGTATACAATGTATGTGTTATAACGTATACGTTATGTTAGGTATAACGTGTAACAGCTGAAGATCCTTATTAACGGGCTTACTCTATCTCCTTTCACCGTTTTTGTTTAACTATTTGTGTCCGCTAATCTGAAATGAAGAAAAAGTAAGAGTTATTAATTACATCATACTGCCAAATTATTACAAATAGCTTAGCGCATGGAATATTCCAGTCATTAAGGATGTTATCGCTTTGTCAAAACTCTGGAATCCGATATTTGATCAAAATTTTGGCATACTTGATTTGAAATGAAGTGGAAGAAAAAGGGTTTTTGTTTTCAGTGACAGCCAGTCAAAGCAGACATTTGCGCCGAATAATGCTTTGACGGCGATAAAAAAACCTTATAAACATACCGCGCAAAAGTATATACAAAGAAAATTGTTGTTCAAGAATTTTTTAAGGACAACCAGTAAAATATGTGTATTTTAATTTCATTACGAAAATTTTAAACCAACCAACGAAATGGTTTGGGGATAGATTTTTTGCATTTGGGGATGTGGGGATTTCTGTGGGGGTCTAAAACAGTGATGCGTAGAGAGAGCTTTTACTCTATAGCGCCTATACGAAATGAATAGAAAGTTTAAAAGAGCTTTGTCTGCGGGCAAGGCGGTGCCCATCAGTGGTCTAAAATCAATAGTGTCATAAAGTAGGGCTTTAATTTTGTATAAAAATATGCTATAAGGGTTTTTTTGATATGAAGAGTCTATTTCTGCACTTATCTTTTTCTTATTTCTTTTCTTAAAACTTCCACCGGAGGGTCCAACAGTAAAAATTTTGACATTTTCTTCGAAACCGATTCTCGAAATTTGGCGAACTCCAAAATGATTTTAGACTCATGGTTTCTTCAGCGAATTTGCTTAGAATTACACGTAGAATCCTCCAATGCTATACGCGCACAATAAAAAAGATGCCGTAGATTTACATATGTAATAAAATATTTAAGTTTCTTAAGTCTATTATTCGCCCATACACCCATTCACACATACGTACATTAGACTGCATCACCAAAAAAGATTGCGGTTTTTCCGCCGGGATTACAAAATTTATTATATTCTAAGACGTCCGCCAAAATATTTCGGAAAAATATTAAGATTTAAGCGAGCTGGTCCGATTTGAAAATACCTCCAAAAAAGGAGTTTTTTATGAATAAAAAAAGTTTCTTAAAGAACTTTTTGAAAATAGTCCCCTCAGAGGGCAAAACAGATTAGGCTTAAAATTAACAAATTCCTGAATGACATAAATGCCATTCTGAAGTCTACCACGAGGACGAACTATGTGAAAGTTGTAAGTATAGTATAATTCATGATACAAAAAAGAAGGTAGTTTCATTACTACTATTTTTTGATTATAAAGCAAATTTTTGACAATTCTCCAGATGCAAACATTAAGCATAGCTTTGCCACATTAAAATTTTTTAAGAGGGTAGATTTTCTTTTAAATATTTGGAATTTAATAAAAGAGTAAAATTTACATACAAAAAAAAATAAGTTCGATAATCAAATTTGAAGTTTTTCTCAAGCGTTTTAAAGATCCTTTGAATAATATCGATGTGCAGAGATGAAGTAATAAGATAAAATCCAGTTTTGAAACATTTATTTATTAAAACGCTTTTTTCATTTTATTTCAAACACAATAAATAAATTTACATAACAAAACTCATTTTTTCATAGTCCGAAGAAGATGTATTGATAGATATTTCGTCATTAAAGCAAAGTCCGAAACAGGCTTCGGAGAAGGTTTTATGGGCTCATTGCCTCACAATTAAACGAGTCACAATTCAGAATTCTCCCGAAGTGAAATATCCAGAAGTAATTCAGGATACAAAACTGTCGTGTAAATCTAACGTGGAACACAAAACCTCGAAAGAATTGGCAGCGTTTTGGCAATGTAAGCAGGTCTTTGGCAAAACGTGGGGTGTGTCACCATAGGGAATCCTCTGGATTTATACCTCTATGATCAGACCCATAATTATCTATGCGTCAGTGGTATAGTGGAGCAGATTCTCAATCAAGAGCGTAGGAAGTCTGCTTGGTAAACTTCAAAGAACTACTGCCGTGTGCTGTCCTGAAGCTTTCTCTATAATACGTGGCGCTGCTCTTGATGCACTGCTGCACTTACCGTCACTTTGTGTCTTCCTACGAGGGGAAGCTTTAAAGGCCACCTGCAGACTAAAAAGAAACGGATGCTGGTATAACACTGAGTGGGGCAAGGCGGAAATTCCTGGCGGCAGAGATCTGAGCACTTGTGTCTTTTCAATGCCACAGGATAGTACGCAACTTTACCTTTGTTGAAGAGATTCTATAATGTTTAGTTCCTTGCGGCTGAATGCTGGTTTAATACCAGCAAAAATTAAAAATTACAATTCCTTTAATCTGTTCATATAACGTTTTTCTATATAATCAACAGTTTTGCCGGTAAAAATAAATGTATGAAGAAAAAAAATATTTTTTGCCTAAAATATTAAAATTTTTTATTTTTTAAATTCATGAAAAATCCAAAATGGAAAAAGGCAAGTCGTATTACTTTCACGCAAAGTCACATAACCTTTAAGCAAAATGAGACATAGATCATGAAAATCGATGGACGCGTTTCGCTTTTATTCACAATTAAGTGAAGGTATCTCATTTTGACAAGAATATTTCCCCTATATGATAGTTACTAACTTCAAATCGATATATCTCGATTCCTAGACGTGACCCAGCGAAACGCCGGGCCACGTATAACTTGTTCTTAACCGATATAACATTTCCCGTTGGTTTCATCCCATCCCGATTTTGACTGTCGCATAGTGTAATATTTATCATAGCATGAAGCACCGAATTTTAAGCCTTACCTTTGCAAAGCACATCCAAATCCTTTTCGGTGACTGGCTTTAGAAGAAACTAATTTAATAATAGCTGATTTTTGCGGTGAACAACATATTTACCGGTCTTTTATTTCAAAGAAAAAGTCAGTTGGTTGCTTTTTCAAATATGGCGATCGAAGACAATTTTCCTTTTCGTCTTCTAAATATTTTTTTTTTTACACTAAATAAATGATTATTGAGGATTAGGTATGGTAGCACGAAATGTCACAATCTGCTTAATTGTCAGGCAGTTAATATGGCGCCCGAAAAGTGACATTGAAACTACCTTCTTTTTTGTATCATGGTATAATTTATAAAATTGTAATACGTATTAGAGGGCTGCATGAATTCATTCAAACAAAACACTCAGCGTTTGGAATTTTGTAAGTTATGAATATACATTTTGTTTTATATTTTCTACCTTCAAATGGAAGAATGTGAATAGAAAACATTCAAATCATTCAAACTCATTTCGGTAAAAGTTTTTTTCTACAAACAAGTTTTTTCGTATTAATAGGAGCGCAGCAATACATTTTTTTTTTTTTTTTTACGAGGAGGAAGCATCGAAAGCCTATACCCGTCAGTGTGGGACTTTAACCCGAACTAAACCTCCTACTGTCCGAGTACCGAACCCCCCGGTAGCACCGTCAAGTATTTCGTCGGGAGGCGGTTGAGCACTAGACTCGCACGTTCATTCCAGTCGGTTGTACTCAGTCCTGGGCTACGCCTGGTAGGCTTTGCCACGTCTTGTTTAAGGATAATTACCCTTTTTTAACTATTTATTCATTTATCTCTTAGATACCACTTATTATTTTCGCCTTTATAGACAGTAAGAGCAAAAACCTTAAAATGCCTTATGCGACGAGTTTCAAGCCCGCATACGTATGTATATTGCCTTTGCGGTTTGAACGCTCTAGGTTCCAATCCGCACCAACGCCCCATGTGGACGAAATTCGAAACTGCACTTTATTTGCGGCTGGAACGCCCTAGGTTCCAGTCCGCGCCTATTTTCGATTGCAAAAATTTTTCGAGGTTGCCACTTGGGCGGCTGGAACGCCCTAGGTTCCAGTCCGCGCGTATTTATCGATTTCAAAATTTTTTTTCCCGAGATTGCCACCTGAGCGGCTGGAACGCCCTAGGTTGCAGTCCGTGTCTATTTTCGATTGCAATAGTTTTTCGATATTGCCACTTGGGCGGTTGGAACGCCATAGGTTCCAGTCCGCGCGTATTTATCGATTTCACAAATTTG
>NW_016163156.1:3830-19176 GCF_001687245.7 Rhagoletis zephyria | reverse complement strand
AATCTGCGTAAAAATATTTTCACCGGAATCGTAACAATGATGATGTTTTTTTACTTATTTCAAAGATTGATTTACGAAAAACTTAAATAACTGGGCGAAAACTATTCTGATTTAGACTTATGGGATCTCTCCTATTTTTATAGGAAACACTGACGCTTATGTGGCTCGCAGTTCCAGCAGGGCATCAATGTTTTAATGTAATAACGCAAGGAAAAAGACACGCGGTTTAAATTAATAAGTACTTGCTAAATGTTTATTCAAAAGTTCTTTGGTTTTAATGTGAATATATATGTAACAATATTACCTTTACGGTGTGCTGAAGGGTGGTGGCTATAGGCGTCCGTGCTCGATTAAGTGAAAACTGGAATGACCGCGCTATTTGTTGACGGATTGAGCCGAACCCTCAAACAGCGAGCTGTGTTCAGGGAAATTTGGCTAATTCGTTATACTAAATGACGGGAAAAATAATGCAATTATTTATATGTTCATATTCGTAGGTATGTACATATCGGTGTGGTATGCACATGAACATTAGGCCACCCTTTCAAAGTTTGGTTTACGCTAGTGGCCTAACCACCATTCAACCACCACACCTACATTAACAAATAAATTTTAAAAATGTATATAAGTTGTATTCGGTTTCCTGGATATAGGAAAAAACAAGGTTTCTTATGATTTCGGTAGGTGTCGCTGATCTTGACAGCTGTGATTTACTAAAAGATGGAAAATCGCGTTTTTGCAGCTGGCACTTAATTTACCTACGTATGTTTGTATATAAATGTGCCTAAAGACCAAATACAGGTTTATGCTTTTTTATATTAGGCCAAGTAAAGTAAAAGAAACGTAATAGGATTTTATGTGGCCACATTGCCAAGTAAAGTAAAAAAATTAAACGGGATCTTATGTGGTTACATTGCAAATATGCTTAAATTGCATGCTTGTACCGAAAGTACTTTCAACTTAAGCAGGTCTGAAATGTACTTATTTTTCCATCACTTGTGACACTGCAGTGACATACTTAACAAATTCCTGAATGACATAAATGCCATTCTGAAGTCTACCACGAGGACGAACTATGTGAAAGTTGTAAGTATAGTATAATTCATGATACAAAAAAGAAGGTAGTTTCATTACTACTATTTTTTGATTATAAAGCAAATTTTTGACAATTCTCCAGATGCAAACATTAAGCATAGCTTTGCCACATTAAAATTTTTTAAGAGGGTAGATTTTCTTTTAAATATTTGGAATTTAATAAAAGAGTAAAATTTACATACAAAAAAAAATAAGTTCGATAATCAAATTTGAAGTTTTTCTCAAGCGTTTTAAAGATCCTTTGAATAATATCGATGTGCAGAGATGAAGTAATAAGATAAAATCCAGTTTTGAAACATTTATTTATTAAAACGCTTTTTTCATTTTATTTCAAACACAATAAATAAATTTACATAACAAAACTCATTTTTTCATAGTCCGAAGAAGATGTATTGATAGATATTTCGTCATTAAAGCAAAGTCCGAAACAGGCTTCGGAGAAGGTTTTATGGGCTCATTGCCTCACAATTAAACGAGTCACAATTCAGAATTCTCCCGAAGTGAAATATCCAGAAGTAATTCAGGATACAAAACTGTCGTGTAAATCTAACGTGGAACACAAAACCTCGAAAGAATTGGCAGCGTTTTGGCAATGTAAGCAGGTCTTTGGCAAAACGTGGGGTGTGTCACCATAGGGAATCCTCTGGATTTATACCTCTATGATCAGACCCATAATTATCTATGCGTCAGTGGTATAGTGGAGCAGATTCTCAATCAAGAGCGTAGGAAGTCTGCTTGGTAAACTTCAAAGAACTACTGCCGTGTGCTGTCCTGAAGCTTTCTCTATAATACGTGGCGCTGCTCTTGATGCACTGCTGCACTTACCGTCACTTTGTGTCTTCCTACGAGGGGAAGCTTTAAAGGCCACCTGCAGACTAAAAAGAAACGGATGCTGGTATAACACTGAGTGGGGCAAGGCGGAAATTCCTGGCGGCAGAGATCTGAGCACTTGTGTCTTTTCAATGCCACAGGATAGTACGCAACTTTACCTTTGTTGAAGAGATTCTATAATGTTTAGTTCCTTGCGGCTGAATGCTGGTTTAATACCAGCAAAAATTAAAAATTACAATTCCTTTAATCTGTTCATATAACGTTTTTCTATATAATCAACAGTTTTGCCGGTAAAAATAAATGTATGAAGAAAAAAAATATTTTTTGCCTAAAATATTAAAATTTTTTATTTTTTAAATTCATGAAAAATCCAAAATGGAAAAAGGCAAGTCGTATTACTTTCACGCAAAGTCACATAACCTTTAAGCAAAATGAGACATAGATCATGAAAATCGATGGACGCGTTTCGCTTTTATTCACAATTAAGTGAAGGTATCTCATTTTGACAAGAATATTTCCCCTATATGATAGTTACTAACTTCAAATCGATATATCTCGATTCCTAGACGTGACCCAGCGAAACGCCGGGCCACGTATAACTTGTTCTTAACCGATATAACATTTCCCGTTGGTTTCATCCCATCCCGATTTTGACTGTCGCATAGTGTAATATTTATCATAGCATGAAGCACCGAATTTTAAGCCTTACCTTTGCAAAGCACATCCAAATCCTTTTCGGTGACTGGCTTTAGAAGAAACTAATTTAATAATAGCTGATTTTTGCGGTGAACAACATATTTACCGGTCTTTTATTTCAAAGAAAAAGTCAGTTGGTTGCTTTTTCAAATATGGCGATCGAAGACAATTTTCCTTTTCGTCTTCTAAATATTTTTTTTTTTACACTAAATAAATGATTATTGAGGATTAGGTATGGTAGCACGAAATGTCACAATCTGCTTAATTGTCAGGCAGTTAATATGGCGCCCGAAAAGTGACATTGAAACTACCTTCTTTTTTGTATCATGGTATAATTTATAAAATTGTAATACGTATTAGAGGGCTGCATGAATTCATTCAAACAAAACACTCAGCGTTTGGAATTTTGTAAGTTATGAATATACATTTTGTTTTATATTTTCTACCTTCAAATGGAAGAATGTGAATAGAAAACATTCAAATCATTCAAACTCATTTCGGTAAAAGTTTTTTTCTACAAACAAGTTTTTTCGTATTAATAGGCGAGATTGCCACCTGAGCGGCTGGAACGCCCTAGGTTCCAGTCCGCGCATGCGCTTTAATTGTTAGATTTCATGTTCAAGGTGCGGTCTGAAAGCACAACTTTCTAAGCCGCACTGCTCGAGCGGCTGGAACGGCCTAGGTTCCAGTCCGCGCCTACGCTTTGGTTGGTGAACATCATAGTTGGCTTAAGCACGGCTGATACGCCGCTGTCTCTCTAGGTCCCTCAGTTCCTTCAAAATCGATGTTAGTGTATCGCTGGTGGATGCCCATTCGCTGGTTCCTTTCACCATATAGTCGACTACTGACTGTGGCGTAAACACCCCTCCAACGGCAAGTTTAAGTTGGTTCATCTGCCGATGGAAATGAGGGCACTCAAAGAATACGTGGTGGACATCTTCTTCCACGCCACTTAGACAGAAGTCGCAGTAGGGGTCGTGCTCATGTTTGAAGTTAAACCTTATAAGCATACCGCGCAAAAGTATATACAAAGAAAATTGTTGTTCGAGAATTTTTTAAGGACAACCAGTAAAATATGTGTATTTTAATTTCATTACGAAAATTTTAAACCAACCAACGAAATGGTTTGGGGATAGATTTTTTGCATTTGGGGATGTGGGGATTTCTGTTTGCTTTAAAAATTTCGTATTGAAATTAAAGTACATATATTTTACTGGTTGTCCTTAAAAAATTCTCGAACAACAATTTTCTTTGTATATACTTTTGCGCGGTATGTTTATAAGGTTTTTCTATCGCCGTAAAAGCATTATTCGGCGCAAATGTCTGCTTTGATTGACTTTCACTGAAAACAAAAACCCTTTTTCTTCCACTTCATTACACCATATTGTAAAAGAAAAGCTATGATTGACATTCACTAAAAGAACTACATATCGCCCCTAGACACGAATAAAGGCACGCAAGTATTTCGACGGCGAAAAAAGACGCGTAAAAAAATTTACGAAAAAAAACGCTTAAGAAAAACTTCGGCGAATAAAGACGCGTAACGTAGATGATGCCAGGCCACGGATTGTAACTTCAGCATCATTCCCCAAAAACTCTTTGGGGAATTTGCATACTGTTACACCCGCAAACATAGTTAACAGCGACAATAAGATTACGCGTCGTTCTTCGCCGTCAACTATTTTGAGGGTCTTTCATTGCTGGAGTTTTTTTATGTGTCTTTTTTCGCGATCAACCTTTGAGCTTGCGCCTTTATTCGTGTCTAATGACGATATATTTTTGATATCTTTGCGCCAACACCGTCGGTTCTTCATTTAGTGTAAAAAGTGGTTCACATAATGGCAAGCGCACAAGAAAAAGCAGATTAATTGGACGAATTTACAGACGGCAGTGGGAATAGGAACCAGTGTGTGGACTGTAAATTTTTTTTAGTGGTCTTAAAAATTGTGGTAGATTCCAAAGCAATGTTGTAGATTTTCATATACATATTTATGCGTGTAGCATAGAAGGATTCTACTCTAAGAAAATTTGCCGAAGAAACCATAGGTCTAAAACAGTGTCCGCCAAAAAGAGAAGTCTTAAAATGAGAATGTATTAGTTATGAAATAAAAAATGAGAATGTGTTGGTGGTAATGCACGGAAATGCGTCATCAACCTGCTTCGCCTATTGTTTGCGCGCAACTAAATAAAATTTGTTGCTCTGCTACTCTTTCTGTTGACGTTCGGATTGTGTACGTGTAAGAAGCCGATTGTGTACATGTGAAAGGCCGAATATAGTTCGTTTCCCAGGAAAGTGTTTGGCGGTCACTGGTCTAAAACAGTGATGCGTAGAGAGAGCTTTTACTCTATAGCGCCTATACGAAATGAATAGAAAGTTTAAAAGAGCTTTGTATGCGGGCAAGGCGGTGCCCATCAGTGGTCTAAAATCAATAGTGTCATAAAGTAGGGCTTTAATTTTGTATAAAAATATGCTATAAGGGTTTTTTTGATATGAAGAGTCTATTTCTGCACTTATCTTTTTCTTATTTCTTTTCTTAAAACTTCCACCGGAGGGTCCAACAGTAAAAATTTTGACATTTTCTTCGAAACCGATTCTCGAAATTTGGCGAACTCCAAAATGATTTTAGACTCATGGTTTCTTCAGCGAATTTGCTTAGAATTACACGTAGCATCCTCCAATGCTATACGCGCACAATAAAAAAGATGCCGTAGATATGTAATAAAATATTTAAGTTTCTTAAGTCTATTATTCGCCCATAAAAGATACAATACATTCACACATACGTATATTAGACTGCATCACCAAAAAAGATTGCGGTTTTTCCGCCGGGATTACAAAATTTATTATATTCTAAGACGTCCGCCAAAATATTTCGGAAAAATATTAAGATTTAAGCGAGCTGGTCCGATTTGAAAATACCTCCAAAAAAGGAGTTTTTTATGAATAAAAAAAGTTTCTTAAAGAACTTTTTGAAAATAGTCCCCTCAGAGGGCAAAACAGATTAGGCTTAAAATATCTGCATAAAAATATTTTCACCGGAATCGTAACAATGATGATGTTTTTTTACTTATTTCAAAGATTGATTTACGAAAAACTTAAATAACTGGGCGAAAACTATTCTGATTTAGACTTATGGGATCTCTCCTATTTTTATAGGAAACACTGACGCTTATGTGGCTCGCAGTTCCAGCAGGGCATCAATGTTTTAATGTAATAACGCAAGGAAAAAGACACGCGGTTTAAATTAATAAGTACTTGCTAAATGTTTATTCAAAAGTTCTTTGGTTTTAATGTGAATATATATGTAACAATATTACCTTTACGGTGTGCTGAAGGGTGGTGGCTAATAGGCGTCCGTGCTCGATTAAGTGAAAACTGGAATGACCGCGCTATTTGTTGACGGATTGAGCCGAACCCTCAAACAGCGAGCTGTGTTCAGGGAAATTTGGCTAATTCGTTATACTAAATGACGGGAAAAATAATGCAATTATTTATATGTTCATATTCGTAGGTATGTACATATCGGTGTGCGTATGCACATGAACATTAGGCCACCCTTTCAAAGTTTGGTTTACGCTAGTGGCCTAACCACCATTCAACCACCACACCTACATTAACAAATAAATTTTAAAAATGTATATAAGTTGTATTCGGTTTCCTGGATATAGGAAAAAACAAGGTTTCTTATGATTTCGGTAGGTGTCGCTGATCTTGACAGCTGTGATTTACTAAAAGATGGAAAATCGCGTTTTTGCAGCTGGCACTTAATTTACCTACGTATGTATGTATATAAATGTGCCTAAAGACCAAATACAGGTTTATGCTTTTTTATATTAGGCCAAGTAAAGTAAAAGAAACGTAATAGGATTTTATGTGGCCACATTGCCAAGTAAAGTAAAAAAATTAAACGGGATCTTATGTGGTTACATTGCAAATATGCTTAAATTGCATGCTTGTACCGAAAGTACTTTCAACTTAAGCAGGTCTGAAATGTACTTATTTTTCCATCACTTGTGACACTGCAGTGACATACTTAACAAGTTCCTGAATGACATAAATGCCATTCTGAAGTCTACCACGAGGACGAACTATGTGAAAGTTGTAAGTATAGTATAATTCATGATACAAAAAAGAAGGTAGTTTCATTACTACTATTTTTTGATTATAAAGCAAATTTTTGACAATTCTCCAGATGCAAACATTAAGCATAGCTTTGCCACATTGAAATTTTTTGAGAGGGTAGATTTTCTTTTAAATATTTGGAATTTAATAAAAGAGTAAAATTTACATACAAAAAAAAATAAGTTCGATAATCAAATTTGAAGTTTTTCTCAAGCGTTTTAAAGATCCTTTGAATAATATCGATGTGCAGAGATGAAGTAATAAGATAAAATCCAGTTTTGAAACATTTATTTATTAAAACGCTTTTTTTCATTTTATTTCAAACAAAATAAATAAATTTACAAAACAAAACTCATTTTTTCATAGTCCGAAGAAGATGTATTGATAGATATTTCGTCATTAAAGCAAAGTCCGAAACAGGCTTCGGAGAAGGTTGTATGGGCTCATTGCCTCACAATTAAACGAGTCACAATTCAGAATTCTCCCGAAGTGAAATATCCAGAAGTAATTCAGGATACAAAACTGTCGTGTAAATCTAACGTGGAACACAAAACCTCGAAAGAATTGGCAGCGTTTTGGCAATGTAAGCAGGTCTTTGGCAAAACGTGGGGTGTGTCACCATAGGGAATCCTCTGGATTTATACCTCTATGATCAGACCCATAATTATCTATGCGTCAGTGGTATAGTGGAGCAGATTCTCAATCAAGAGCGTAGGAAGTCTGCTTGGTAAACTTCAAAGAACTACTGCCGTGTGCTGTCCTGAAGCTTTCTCTATAATACGTGGCGCTGCTCTTGATGCACTGCTGCCTTACCGTCACTTTGTGTCTTCCTACGAGGGGAAGCTTTAAAGGCCACCTGCAGACTAAAAAGAAACGGATGCTGGTATAACACTGAGTGGGGCAAGGCGGAAATTCCTGGCGGCAGAGATCTGAGCACTTGTGTCTTTTCAATGCCACAGGATAGTACGCAACTTTACCTTTGTTGAAGAGATTCTATAATGTTTAGTTCCTTGCGGCTGAATGCTGGTTTAATACCAGCAAAAATTAAAAATTACAATTCCTTTAATCTGTTCATATAACGTTTTTCTATATAATCAACAGTTTTGCCGGTAAAAATAAATGTATGAAGAAAAAAAATATTTTTTGCCTAAAATATTAAAATTTTTTATTTTTTAAATTCATGAAAAATCCAAAACGGAAAAAGGCAAGTCGTATTACTTTCACGCAAAGTCACATAACCTTTAAGCAAAATGAGACATAGATCATGAAAATCGATGGACGCGTTTCGCTTTTATTCACAATTAAGTGAAGGTATCTCATTTTGACAAGAATATTTCCCCTATATGATAGTTACTAACTTCAAATCGATATATCTCGATTCCTAGACGTGACCCAGCGAAATGCCGGGCCACGTATAACTTGTTCTTGACCGATATAACATTTCCCGTTGGTTTCATCCCATCCCGATTTTGACTGTCGCATAGTGTAATATTTATCATAGCATGAAGCACCGAATTTTAAGCCTTACCTTTGCAAAGCACATCCAAATCCTTTTCGGTGACTGGCTTTAGAAGAAACTAATTTAATAATAGCTGATTTTTGCGGTGAACAACATATTTACCGGTCTTTTATTTCAAAGAAAAAGTCAGTTGGTTGCTTTTTCAAATATGGCGATCGAAGACAATTTTGCTTTTCGTTTTCTAAATATTTTTTTTTTTAAACTAAATAAATGATTAAACTAAATGAGTCGGCCGCTGTGGTGTAGTGTTAAACAATGCGCGCTTCCACTCCGCAACGCCTGGTAACCTTCGACTGCAAAGAAAAGATTTTACCCTCGGCAGGAATGCAATCCAGATTTTTCCATAGTTTCAAAAAGCTGCTCGGAGTCGGGTAAAACTGTAGGTCCCTCCGCTTTGTGTGACAACATCAAGGCGCACGCCACAAATCGGAGGAGAAGCTCGGCCAAACACTAACATATGTGTAAGCGCCAATTATTATTATTATTAAATGATTATTGAGGATTAGGTATGGTAGCACGAAATGTCACAATCTGCTTAATTGTCAGGTAGTTAATATGGCGCCCGAAAAGTGACAATGAAACTACCTTCTTTTTTGTATCATGGTATAATTTATAAAATTGTAATACGTATTAGAGGGCTGCATGAATTCATTCAAACAAAACACTCAGCGTTTGGAATTTTGTAAGTTATGAATATACATTTTGTTTTATATTTTCTACCTTCAAATGGAAGAATGTGAATGAATGAATAGAAAACATTCAAATCATTCAAACTCATTTCGGTAAAAGTTTTTTTCTACAAACAAGTTTTTTCGTATCAATAGGAGCGCAGCAATACATACATACATACATATGTATGTTTGTACATATATGCATAGAAAAAATATTTTTGGATATTCATACAAAAAATTGTCATTTATTTCAACTCAATTTATTTTCACTTTGTTTGAACATTGTTATGTCGACACAAATATCAGAACAGCTATTCACTCAAATTCAAAAAAATTTGAAGCCAAAATCATTCATTCGTTTTGTATATGAATAATTCATAAGCCGTTTTGAATGCATTCATGCAGCCCTCTAATACGTATGTATATTTTTATTGATCTTTTATTTTCAGGTTTAATACAAGTGGAAATTAAAGATGTGCAGCCGCAAGAAACGTTGATGTCCCCGCAATGAGGAATAAATCTACATATCTCTAGAGATGTTTAGTTCACAGCGCTAATATCACGAAATCCACAGCTGGTTAGGCTAGTGGCAAGGTACCCCAGCCGTCGTATGTTTGTTACATACATGTGAACATAAATTGGTAATGGAGCACGTAACTGGTATGCTGTCAACATTTCTGATCAGACTCCAAGCCCATTCAAGTTTACCTATTTAATTCATCTCCATTCAAGCCGGTTGTGGGTGTGAGTTGCACCTGTTGTTAAAACTGGCGACGGGTTTATGCATGGAAGGTTGAGACCGATGAGGAATACTTATGAGGCATTGAACTGACTGCATTGTTGAACTGCGGAGGGTGAAGCAGGAGAGGAGTACTTTCCGGACATGCGACACGATGTGCTTGGCTTAGATCATTGCAATATGTAATACTCCTAAGCTGCTAACGAAAATGCGTAAATTTCAGCTGGCTGGAGACGACTCTCTTTGACACGATTGAGTGCGGAGACGACAAATGGAAGATACTTATCTAAATGGACTCCGGATCATAACGATATTATAAATAAAAAATACTAAACTTTTCATAAGATCCAAGTAAGTGATAAATAAAGTAGGCACGCTTTTTGCCTGATTATACTTTTACAAATGCACTCTGTTTAATTGTCTAAGCTGGAAAAAGGTGCACTGGTTACAGAAGTGTGTTGAAAAAAAGATTAAGTATCGTACATGTGACTCCAAGTTGTAACCTGCAGTCAGTGGGTGAGGATGTTCTCTTTACGTTCGGGTTTTTCGTAATGAAGGCAGGGACTTAGAGCTTGCGCACCTTAAAATGGACAATTCTTTGAAAGCACCGCAAACAAAATTCAGTTGAATAACTTGTCTTATTGAAGAGACAGAATGCTGGGAAGTAATGTAAAAATATGTATTCAAAGGTTTGTTGATACGCCCTTCGACTATTAAACCATAAAAACTTTTGAATGACTTTTTCGTTTAATCATACATACATATCTATGTATGTATGTGCTTGATGAATCTCATCACAGCCAAAAGGGCAAATGAACGAACACCAATTAATTTCTTTTCCAATGAGTTCTTATGTGATAATACAAATTACTAAGTATGTATGTATGTATATATGTATCTGCAATCTGCCTTTTGTATGAACTACAGATATGTCGGCAGCTACATATGTACATACATATGTATATGCAAATTTACATCCACGATAGTATTCATAATATTAAAAAACGTATGTGGTATTAATTTTAGTGAAAGTAATTGCAGTTAGAAATGGTGAAATGAAAATTTGAACTTATTTCGCTAGATGAACACGATTAAACTGCAATTCCACAGATGAAGATTCTCTAGGTTTTCTTAAACCCCACTTATGACAAGAGTTGCCTTGCTCGTATGTGTTAAGATGCAGTGGACTGTATGTTGGTTTGCGGGTTTAGTAGTAGAATCCTTTAGGTTCTGAAGAAGTGGAATTTGTTAGTTTTGTAGTGGGATCTTGCAGCCTGTTTGTTTTGAATTGTGGAATTTTGGTCGGAGGTTTCGCTCGTGCATCCAAGTGTGCCACTTTGGTCCGAGGACATTTTACGACGAGCATATTAAGAATTTCCGTCATTTTGGCATTTTCTTTTGTTGTGAGTCCTGGTTTTTAGGTCGTCTTCTGAGAACATGTGTCGCTTATTTAAAAATACTGCATTAAATAAAGTGACGGTTTTGGTGGTTGGGGATATCGGCTCCATCTGGCCAGTTAGTATCGAGCCAAAGACGGTTTCTTCTCTAAATGTCGCCGCCTAGGATAAGTTCAACTGGTTCATGTTCGAAGAAGTTCTTGTCCGCTAACAGTAGGTCCGGAAACACTTGCTTAATCTTAGCATTGATTTCACAAGTCGGTAGGTTTCCGGTGAGTTGCGGTAGAACCAGAACGTTGGTATTTATAATTATTTTGGGGTCGATGGGAGACCGGAATTGAACATGATACGTTTCTTTTACTTGCGAAGAAACAGTGTTGATGATACCTGTTACCTGGGACCGCATTCTCTTTGAGGTAGGCCAATCTTGTGTTTAAGATTTTATGTAATGAAGGAGGCTTCTGAGCCGGAGTCTATTAGAGCGCGGGCTGAAATGTTAGTATTATAGAAAAATATATTAACACGCGCTGTTCCTAATAAAACTCTTTTTCTCGTGTTAGCGAAACAAGATTGAACGTTATCTACTGTATTTGAAGAGTCGCGTATTGCTTGGGCTTGGGCAGAAGATGACGCGATGTCGTCTGTGGGATGCGAATTGTTAGCTGGAAAGGTCGCTTTAGGTGGAGCGGCATGGCTGTGGAGGATCGTGTATTGCCGCAGGTGACATGTTCTACAATTGAGTAAGCTTCTGCACCTTGACACCTTATGTCCGGAGGATAGACAGTTCAAGCAAATGTTGTTATTCGTTAGGAAGTTGATTCTGCCGGCTGGTGCTAGATTGAGAAATTCTTGGCAACTTGAAAGCTTGTGCTCGTTGCTCTTACAGAAATTGCAAATGGCCTTGGGTACGCTAGCATGGAATGATTGTAATCTTTTTTGGTAAGCTTCATTGGTATGCCTACTATTGTGCGGCCCTGCAGTGGAGTTAGGTTTAATGCGTCTAATATCTGAAATGGTTTCTAGAGTTTGAAACCGTTGTGAAAGAAATTTATCCATGTCCTCCCACTTGGATATTTCAGTTTGCTTTCAATACTTTGCTCCCACAACGCTAATGTAGTTTCTGGTAACTTCGTTGAGCAGAGATATGTAATGATTGCATCCCAGTTTGATGTGTCAATCTGTTGACATTGTAATGTCGAGATGCAGTTATTAATATCTCGCTGCAATTGTTTGATGGAGCTAGCGCACTCGCTATGTACCGCCTGTATGAAAGAATCTTTAATTGGGCACTTACGAGGATACGTTTGTTTTCGTATCTATCTCTCAAAATTTTCCAGGCAGTTTGAACGCCATCGTTAGTCAATGGGCATTTACTCACTCTCCCTATAGCCTCCCCCTCTGTTTTTGGTTTAGGTGGAACAATTTTTCTACAGGAGTGAGGCGCTTGTTGAGTATGTAGATGGCCGTAAACATATCTCGGAACGTAGGCCATGTGAAATAGTCGCCTTTGAATACGTCCATATCGCACGGAGGAAGTTGAATATTATGTTCTCGGGCGGACATATCCTCAACATCTTTGTCATTCTTTATGAACTTTGCATGGAGTTCTGCCACGTTTGACATGCAGCGCAAGTATACAGCATACGAACTTTTGTACTTACGTTTCACAGTGGCGATTCCTGTGGCGTCAAACCTATCGGAATTTACTAGTTCCTTATACGCTGCAGCGTATTTACTTTCTTCCACATGGTTTTCAATTCCTCTTGTTGAATAGCAAGAGTAAATTTCGTGTGATCGGTTTGGGCCGTGTCATTGTAGTCGGCCTCAAACTCTACCACAGCGTCTGCCAATCGAATAAATTTATCCATATTTAGGCAGATTAAAGCGAAAGACAGTATTCAAGCTGAATAAAATTAACCAAATTTCAAACAATGGTAAGCAGAGCCTACAACAAGCCCATCACAACGCAATAAATTTCAAGAATTTCTGTGTAATTTGACACGTACTAAGTGTTTTATTTATTACCGTATATGTATAAAGAAAAATCGCTACTATTTTGAGACGTCCACCAAAATATTTCAGGAAAATATTAAGATTTAAGTGAGCTGGACCGATTTGAAAATATCTCCAAAAATGGAGTTTTTCATGAATAAAAATAGTTTCTTAAAGATTTTTTTTTGGAAAAATCCCCTCAAATGACAAAACGATTTAAGTTTCAAAAATTTGCATGAAAATATTTAAAAACAATTAAAAAAAATTTAAACGGAATCGTAATGATGAGATTTTTGATGCTGTTTTTTAACTTTTTTCAAAGATTGGTGTAAGAAAAACTGAACCTATGCTCTTCCGATTTAGACTTGAGAGGTGTAATTGGAAAGGTATTTTCTCACCCTTTTTATTTATTTGATAATAAACTCATTAAAAGTATGAAAGAGAAAGCTAGGATGAACGAACGTTGGTATTTGAAAAAAAAAAAAAATTGGCCACGAATGACTTTTTTTTTGGACAGAAATAAAAACAGTGTGAAAATACCTTTCTATCGAGATCCCATAAGTCTAAATAAGAATAGTTTTGGGCCAGTTATTCAAGTTTTTTGTAAATCAATCTTTGAAAAAAGTAAAAACAAACAGCATCATAAATCTCATCCTTACGATTCCGTTGAAAAGATTTTTAAATATTTTTATGCAGATTTTTTAAGCTTAATCTGTTTTGTCATCTGAGGGGACTTTTTTCAAAAAGTTCTTTAAGAAACTATTTGTATTCATAAAAAACTCCATTTTTGGAGATATTTTCAAATCGGTCCAGCTCACCTAAATCTTAATATTTTTCCGAAATATTTGTCTTAAAATATTATAAATTTTCTAATCCTGGCGGAAAAACCGCAACTTTTTTAGGTGGTGCAGTCTAGTATATATGTACATATGTATGTATATAATGTTTGTTCTTCAACAGAGACGAATGCTCGCCACCCAACTTTCAACGGCAATACGAGTATGTGTATAAACTCCGTATTTGCGAAATGTTTTGTTTTTTGGTAAAAAGGGTTATTTGCAACGCGCAAAGTGATCTTGTGCATGCGGATTTTTTTTTTGTGAAATGTGAAAAGGTATATGTAACACAAAGTCAGCCACAAGTGAGGTTATGGATACTCGGAACTTAGTGAAGTTTAATTAGTGGTGATGAGTGCGCAAATCAAAACTCCTTGAAACACGAATTTTGAATAGAATTGAAAACCAGTTGAATATAGATTGAAAAGAAATTTGTTTTGCAAATATGAAAAAGTGATATGCACTATAAAACTTTGCAAGAAAAGTATGTGTTGGCGTTTAACTTGCTCCATTAACCATCTGCAGTGAATGATTTGCTAAAAGTGAGCTTAGCGCTCACTTGTGTACTTGTTATTTAATATGTTTCCAATTAAATATTGAGGTAAGAAAATATATTGAGTTATAATGCACTGAATCCACAAATCACTCGCGTTTGTTTTGGATTTGCGCGGAATATTGGTGTGAAAACACTATCACAACTTGATGTATGTATGTGCAAATAAGTGCAGAAATGATAACCTTTTCTAATCCTTGTGATTTTGGATATATGCAGATGGTGTTTATGTGGCACGGTATAAGTCGTTGTGTGAAAAGTGCTCCTGTTGATTTTGTAGTGTATCAGAAATGCATATCTACATAACAAAGTTCCACACGTGCCAAAAGTGCATTAAACTTATTTTGTCGCTGATGCAAACAAATTGTGGTTCACACGAAATATTATTGAATGCTTGATTTCTGCTTACTCTGCATTCTCCCATAAGCATGTTTTGCTAAGCTAAGCCAATGTGCATATGTATGTGCATAAGTGTTTGGCTGCACATAACTACATGTGTGTGTAAAGCAGGGATCACACGATTTGTGCATTTGTACACAAAATGCCAAATTTAGATTTGTCCACATTTGCGCATTTGGATAGCGATGTACAAATGATTTGTTTTGCGATCAGACGATTTGGCTGCCAAAGATCCAAATGATTTGGCACACATTTGCGCACAGCAGTAAAGTGACAAATATTGTCCACATTCATTCACACGATTTGACTATTTGGTCATAAATACATACTTAAACAGCTGATCCAGTGTCAACCATACTTTTGCATCTATGATTTTGTGAGATTTGAAGTGAAATAAACAAAAATAATATGTACGCACAGGTACTCAGAATTTTGAATACACTCTCAAAATCTGGGCTGAAGGTAAAAAACGCGTTTTTCATAGGTTGAAGCATA
>NW_016163156.1:528-1888 GCF_001687245.7 Rhagoletis zephyria | reverse complement strand
TCCCAAAAATCTGGAAATAGTCCCGAAAATCCAAAATTAGTCCCAAAAATCCGAAAATAGTTCCGACAATCCCTAAATAGTATCGAAAGTCCCAAAAATCCAAAATTAGCCCCAAAAAAATCGAAATACTTCCGAAAGACCCAAAATCCCGAAAATAGATCCAAGAACCCCGAAATGGTCCCGAAAGTCCCAAAAATCCGAAATAAGTCCCAAAAATCCCGAATTAGTTCCCAAAGTCCCAAAATTCCTAACTAATTCCCAAAAATCTCGCAATGGTCCCGAAAGTCCCACAAATGGAGAAATAGTCCCAAAAGTCCCAAAAATCCGAAATTATTTCCAAAAATCTCGAAATACTCCTGAAATTCCCGAAATTATCCCGAAAGTTCCAAAAATCCAAAATTAGTCCCAAAAAAATTTATATACTCCAGAAAGCCCCAAAAATCCCGAAAATAGTTCCGAGTATCCCGAAATAGTCCCAAATATCCGAAATACGTCTCAAAAATCCTGAATTAGTTCTTAAAGTACCAAAATTCCTAAATAAGTCCCAAAAATCTCGAAATGGTCCCGAAAGTCCACAAATTAGTTCTCAAAATCCCAAAAGTCCTAAATTAATCCCAAGAATGAAGAAAGTCCCAAAAATCCGAAATTAGTTCAAAAAATCCCGAAATACTCCTGAAAACCCTGAAATGGTCTTGAAAGTCTCAAAAATCCAAAAAAGACCCAAAAAATCGATATGCTCCCGAAAGCCCCAAAAATTCCAAAATTAGTCCCAAAAATACCGAAATCTGTTCCGACAACTACGAAATAGTCCCGATAGTCCCAAAAATCGTTAAATAGTTTGGAAAATTCCATAGTTCCTAAATTAATCCCAAAAATCCAAAACAAAGTCCCAATAGTCCCAAAAATCTGGAAATACACTCGAAAATCTGAAATTATTCCCGAGAAACCCGAAATAGTCCCGAAAGTCCCAAAAATCTGGAAATAGACCCGGAAGTCCCAAAAATACCGAAATTACTCCCGACAATCCCTAAATAGTATCGAAAGTCCCAAAAATTCAAAATGAGTTCCAAAAATCCAAAAACAGTCCCGGAGTCCCAAAAATCCCGAAAGTCACAAAAATCCCGAAATTAGTCCCCAAAATACGGATTTTAGTTCCGAGAATCTCGAAAGTCCCAAAAAACTCGAAGCAGAACCGAAAGTCCGAAATAAGTCCCAAAAATCCGTAAATAGTCCCGACGTAGTCTAGAAAATCCCGATATTAGTTCCGAGAATCCCAAAATCTCAAACAAAGTTTCCGGGAATCCCTAAAGAATTACGAAATAGCTTCGAAAATCCCGAAACATTCCCGAAAACCCCGAAA
>NW_016163156.1:0-340 GCF_001687245.7 Rhagoletis zephyria | reverse complement strand
CTAAATACCTAAGTAAATAGTACTTGGGTATTTAGCAGCTCCTAAATACCTAAGTAAATAGTACTTGGGTATTTAGCAGCTCCTAAATACCTAAATAAATAGTACTTGGGTATTTAGCACCACCTAAATACCTAAGTAAATAGTACTTGGGTATTTAGCAGCTCCTAAATACCTAAGTAAATAGTACTTTGGTATTTACAACAACACAAAATACCTAAATACTTTTGTATTTAGTACTTAATACTTAGTAAATACAATTTTGCCCATCACTGGTAAGAAGTATAATAAATGAAATAAAACACCTCTTTGAGGTAAAAGTTTCGAGTGACGAAAGCTGAAC
>NW_016163155.1:19492-38141 GCF_001687245.7 Rhagoletis zephyria | reverse complement strand
TCGTTTTCAACTTCACTTTCACCCCGAATAATCTAGAACTTGCCTGATTATGCAATTAAATCAGTAAAAATCTCGGGATCCCGGAGCTGTAATCCCGGGATTTCGGGGAGTAGAAAAGTGTTCGGGATTCCGGCATATAAAAATCTACTACAGAATTTAATTTTGCTACGATTTTTCACTTCATTTACTCCGATTTAGGTTTGTCGTAGTTATAATCCTGAAAAGAAAAAATGTCCTAAAGTAAAGTCAATAACGGTAAGTATTGCTTTCAAAGCTACTTATTAACCTACTTCAAAAAAAAAGGGGAAGGTTATCAATTCATCGGAATATTATTTTTTAAGTACCTACAATTACTTGCTTTACGCAAATATCGTCGTTTAAAGTACAAAAGCGCGTATCAACAAAATGCAAAACCGCGTATGTGAGGTTGCATAAATTATTTTCTGGAGAGTAAAAACACTCATATTTCAAAATGGTTGCGTTTTTTATAAAGCAATCGCATTTCTGGCTAGTATATATCAGGAGGAATGGATAAGGATTGAGCCAACAGCTTTTGTACTTCAACCGACGATATGTAAATATGTACAGATCACCGCGCCCATGCACGTTCAGCTGGGGTATACCAGGCGTATGCGTAATATAGCAGAAGCTCAACGTTCTTTCATACATACATATGTATGTATGTAGGTACACATATACGCAGCGACCTAAGCAAACTCTTCCAAAAATATCGCTAACTATTTCAGTGATGTTCGTAAATCATGATTACGAATGCAGTCATGTGTTGCTATAAACATTATCGAGCGGCTTTAACGCTAAGATAAGAGAGAGTAGCGGAAAGGGGCAACAAATATTATCTCAAAAGAATCTTTAGTGTGCCAATTATCAGCGATCCGTGAAATTCGTACCTATGTAAATACATATGTATGTACATGTACACACAAATACAGATGTATGCACCAGCTTTGACGCGAACGCTCGCTAATAATTAGCAAATAGTGAATCCATTGCCAAAGATTTTTGTCAAACACAGTAAATATGTACTCATATTGCAAAATGAGGAGGTGGATGGATATCTTCACGCCTGCCTAATTTACAAGTTGACAAGAAGTTTTATATACAAGCATACACGTGTACATACATAAATACATGGTTTCACACATGTTTATATGTACTCGGTGAATCGCCAATGCCGGCACTTGTGCGCGGGTTATACGAGTTGAGCTTTTATCGCAAATTTTCGTGCTGAGCTCAAGTGTTTATTTTTATGTATGTATGTACATTAGACTGCGCCTTAGTTGTATGGAGAAAAATTTGTTTAAGCTAGAAAGCAAGACTCTCCCTAACCATGTTCCTTTTTTGTCATATAAGTGTACCCTGCGAAAAAATTTGTACAATTGGAACNTAAGTGTACCCTGCGAAAAAATTTGTACAATTGGAACTTTTAATGCAGTTTACTTTTATTTTACACGTAGACCATGAATCTACAGTCTTGCCCCTAACTTTCATATGGGAATATTTCGCCATCTTGGAATTTAGGTTTGTTTTGGGTTTCTTAAGATTTGCAAGCTTACTTTGCATTTTTTCGTAAAAAACGATTAAATATAAATTTGTAGAGAATTTAATTTCGCACATTTTTTTTTTATATATAAGCCTTTTAAATAAAATCATTTGTTATTGCAAACAATTATCAAAACGTGCTAAAAATGTTTACATTGTCACAGTTTTCGCCATTTTTCATTTTTAGCATATTTAAATGCCAAAGTTGTAGAGAATTTTCTCGTCGGATTCTCTGGTGGCACAAAAGTTGTAAAGCAAAATCGATTTTCCGGTTAGCCTAGATGCCACATTTTCAGATGCCATGTTGAATTTTTCAAAAGGTCATTGTTTTCAATGGGGGACATCTATGCGATAATTTTAAGACCTTAATCGCATCGGCACAATGGCCATCGTACTGTACCGGTTGACGTGATGCGGAGATGAATTTTACGCCGCTTCCCTTACATCGCTATGTTTAGTAAGTTCCCGGTCGTGATCTAAGCGTCGCACAAAAATAAAGTTCGTAAAAAAGTTATGGAGACTCAAATTCTCTACAACTTTAGCATTTGAATGTGCTACATGAAATTCAACTTCTGAAATGGTAATTTTACGTAGGAAAGACCTGAATAACTTTAAAAGTTGGAGAGGTTTAAAAACAGTGTAGCCATTTTTGACAACGGGGGACAAAACTACATCAAGTGCCATTAAAATATATTAAATTTCCCACTGAGTTGCAAAATAAGGCGCAGTCTAATGTACATACGTACATATGTACATATTTGCAGTTGTGTGCTGGTGAAAAGCCGGGCGTTGAGAATCTGCTCACAATCGCTCCGCTACCAGCTGAGCGCTTCTAGCGTTGATTCAAGTGACCGCAACAACTCACAGTGTTTTCGAATTCTACACCGTGCGCACACATAACCAGAATACCGCGGAAATAATTATTTTTCAAAAACTGAAATTACATTGGCCAATATTTTGATGACGAAAACGTAAAGAACGCAATAATTTAAGTTACAGCTGCCACTTTAGCGCGAAAATAATTGAACGAATGTATATCAAATGCAAAATAACAGTACAACTTTGCGAAACGTCGAAAATTTAGGTATTGGTGATTATCAGGGCCGAAAAGTTGAAGCTTTGGCTTGGAACTTCTTATTTTGCTTATTCAAGGCTTTCCAAGCTTAATTCTACCTTCTTCTTGACCTTCTAAGAAAAATGTCCAGAAATAAATTTCGATTATTTCGTGTGTGCGAATAATAGTGTCCAAGGAGTTTTGACATCTGACACTTTACAGCCTGCTGTCTCACTTTTTCCTAACGAAATAATGGAAGGGCACATATTTCTGTTGAAAACAAGGGTGTCTTGTGCTCTTCACAAACAAACTTTAGCAAACCATAGTAGAAAGCGTATCAAATTTCTTAAGAAATTCGCAGTGCTTAAGAAAATTTGGCTCAATCAAAGCTTATTAATTAGGTAGTTATTTAGTAGCATTAGAGCAAAAAAAAAAAAACATTTACGTGTATTTTGTTGTTGCTTCTGGAACCTAAAGTGTCAAAAACTATTCTGTTTTTTTCTTCTTTTAAACCAAAGGGTGCCATGAGAACTAAAAAAAAAGGAAAAATAAAAAATTTACATTGAAAAAGATAAAAGATTAGTAAATTTGCTTGCTTCTCGAAGCATTTGTCTATGCTTTGCAAGGCCCAGTAATCAGCGTTTGTGCTGCTAAGTTGGGTGAACGTTCCAAAAGCTGATATTAAAACGTTTGTTTTGTGTGGAAAACGGTTTCACATATATTATAACAATTTAGAATTTTTGTGAGAAAAAATTATAAATATTTGACATTTTAGAGACCAAATAATTAAAAAAAAAAATCAAATCAGCTGCTCTTCTGTTACTATCTGTTCAATGTGTCTTGGGCCAAATAAATTTTTCTTGGGCTTTTTTTGTTCAGCGAACCAAAGAAATGTTTACAAATAATAATATAAAAACAGAATTGGATTTTATTAACCCGTAACCTCAATTGTATTTGTGCTTGGGTAAAAAAATTTAAACCCAAAGCTTTGTCTCTACGGGAAGGTATTTGTGTTATTGAAGAGATTAAAAATAATTTATCTCAAATGAGGATTAACGAATATTTAAAAAAATTAAAACGACCAGCGCAGTTATTTATTATTTGAGAATATCAGGCAACACTTCAGTCCATTATAATTTTTCAATTCTTGAAATCAACTGAATAAAAACGGGTCATGTTGCGAGATACTTAATTTTTCTGCGTAGCACAAATTTTGATACATTACAAAGACAGTAGCGACACAATTCGGAATTCAAAAAACAAAAACTGTTACTATTCGTAAGTGGCTCTTGTTTCTAATCACGGTCGAATCCATTTCCTTTCCTTACTAAAGTAAGCAGTAAGGATTGCTAAAGCAAGTACAAAAGATTAGACATGGATTCGACAAGGATTAAAGACAACCGACGAGGATTGCTACTGTTAACGATTATCCTTGGATTCTCGACTATTTCCCAATTTCCAGGGATGACTATTATTTATTTGTCGAACTAAACGAATGTTCGTAAACAATAACATAAAACAGATTCGGTTCGACCCTATTAAGCTGGCATTTCAGGGTACTATTTTATATATATATATATAAGGAAAATTTGAAAGTTAGGGGGGGCTCGAGCACCCCCCTGCCCCTACCTGGCTACGCCCACGAATATGTACTTACTACACACGAGTACATACATATCTACATACATATGTAAATATGGCATGTTTATGTACTATGCATAAATATATGTACATATGTATGTAGTTAATGAATTTTTAATGAAAGCGTTGACACATGGCTATGCGAAAATAGTTGTGCATTCTACAGCATGAAATTGCATTAGTTACGCTTAACACTTAACTGAGCAAGTCGACTAGCTTTTAAAATGAGTGATAAATCAAGAGAACAAGATAAATGGCAACAGCGCAAGAGTAACGAGGAACAAGGACAATCCCTGTTAACAAATGGCCAGACGGCGAGGCGATCAAGCACTGAAAGTGAAAGTAGTATCCCTTATATGGACAGACTCAATGATGCCAGCAGCAGCTCCAGTATCAGCGTAGCGCCGACCACCAGTGGCAATGCAAGCAAAGAGCAATTGTTGGAAGACATTGATGGGCAGGGGCCCTCAAACGCAGAGAAACGCAATGTTCATTTAACCATCGTTGTACAGGTGGATGAAAAGGATAACCATTTTGAGGCTAAATGCACGGAACTTTCGCGGCTTCAAAGTGGCGACGGCTTCGTCGGTGGCGACGAAACTTGCTCAGAGTCTCCTGAAATTTTAGCTACTGCCGAGCCAGTGAGTAGAAGCTTGCGGCGGAATTCTATATCATTGCCGATGGGCATCGATGCTGTTGATCTCGAAGCTTTGCGCCTAAAATACCAAATGCAGGAACAAGAAGCTCTCAGCGAAGAGGAAAAGAGCGACAGCCATGGCGAAAGTGTAAGTACAAATCGATACCATGCCTTATTAAGGCGGATTCATCGTTTTAGTTTAGAACTAAATAGAACGACGAATCCGCCTATGGTACCTTTTTTCATTTATGGTGATTTCGTTTCTTCCAAAAAATGTTGCCCTACTCCGGTGCAAAATGTGGTTGATATTACACTCAGCCCTGTAAAAAGGCATGTTTGCCTTTAATTTAGAATCGAACACAAAAAGAGAAACAGACAATCAAAAGGCGACATTTTTTGGTAGAAACTAGAGATGGGTACGGGACTAAATATTTCCCGCACATCCCGAAATTCAATTTTTAAGAGCCGAACCCGCCCATCCAGACTTTTTTCAGAATTGTAACGCGGATCCCGTGGGCCCCGAAATCTATTATTAAGAAAAATTCGCATGTCTTTCAAATTAATTTTAAATAATAAAAAAAAAAAAAATGAAAGATCTGACATCTTCCGATTATTTTTTTTTGCTTTGCTGTTCATTTTCGTCCCAATAACACATAAAAAGTGAAAATTTCTCACATCGTTTTTAAGGAAGGTTTTCGAATTTTCTGAGGTTGCGGTTTTATCGGGAGTGTCGGGAATGGATTTTGGTCCCGTCCCGCCCGCAAAACTTCACAGACCTTCGCGATACCGCCCATCCCAGCCAATTTGAAATCAGTACCGTGGGTCCCGCGGGTCCCGATATCCCACGCCCATCTCTAGTAGAAACGAAATAACCATTAGACTTTAGCAAGCTTTCTGGGCACGAAATGTAGTTTTTTGCGTTCCCTTATTTCTGGGCATTTGTCCATTTAGTTTATAGTTCTTAAGTTGATATCCAACATAATTCTTCAACTCATCTCTAACCGACGCGCAGATACATAAAATGTGATAGAGAAACGAATTTTTAATTATACAGTAAAAAACGAAAGCTATATAAAGGGGAAAATTCCCAATAAAAAGTAAATAATCTTCAAAGTATCCTTAAAAAATCTTGAAAGAAAATAAAACGCGCAGTGAATCAAGTGGCAAAATTACTGTCGGACTGTATGTACTGTGAAGTAAATTATTATCATACGATATTGATTAACTACATAATACGAAAGGAGTAATAAAATGAAAGATTAATTTTTAAATTCATCTATGTATGTCGTCTCAATCAAAAAGGCATAATGTACTTTACTATTTCAATTTCAGTATTTCAATGATATGTTTGAGACCAACTGTAGAATTACATTGGAGTTCAAGTTGAGAACTAGCATTTTCTCAACTCGATAAACAGTCCTTTTTTCATACAAAGAAAAATGCCCTTTTTGTTGAGGTACTGTTGGAAAAAAACGTTGGAGATTTGAGAAATACCTTAGTTCTAAACTTAACCTTAAGTTGAGCTCAAACTTAAATGTTTTTTGGGCATGCATTTATGTATATGAAAGTCTCCACATTACCAAAGTGATTCCAGCGCCAACGCAACGCCAAAGTTGTATGTAAACGGGCCATTACATTCGTACATGCTTATGTATGTACATACATACATTCATATATAGTATTTTTACCGGTACATTTGTTAAACTTTTGTAATCACTCCTTAGCCGATAACGTTAATGTCAATATCTTCTTCTATATATGTAAATACGCCACAAGAAAATTTTGAACTCCCTTTTTTGAGGACACCGTTTGTTCGATACACCGATTTAAAGGATATAACTACCTCTAATCCAGAAATGTTAATCGCCAGACTAAAATGTGAAAATGTGGTGTATATCTCTAAAAACAATTCCGATGGGGAACCGAAATTTAGCACGGATGGATAAATTGTAAATACCCTACTTGTGCCGAAAAATGGCAGGTTGTGGAATAGGGGGCGTGGCACCTCCCATACAAACTGAGCTTCTCATATCGCGTATCCATGGAACCGCTTATGCTAACATTCTGAGATTTCACAAAAAGTGGTAGATATTGGAAAAGGGCGGTAGCACGTCCCCCGCCCATACAAACTGAAAATACCATATCGCATACATCTTGAACTGCTTATGCTATTTATGCTATCAATAACGAACTTAAGGCGAAAGGTGGTAAATAATGGGAAAGGGGGCGTCGAACCTCCCATAAAAACTGAACTTTTCACATCGCATACTAACGTCCTGAAAGTTGACACAGCTATTTATTCTACAAATAACGTACTTAGGGCGAATAGTGATAGATTTTGGAAAAAGGGCGAGGCACGTCCCATACAAACTGAACTTTTCACATCGCTTATCTGTGCAACCACCTGCGATAAGGTAATGGAATTTGATACACCTGAGCTTTGGCCCAATCTTGATGATGAAACTCCGTGTGAAATATTATATTTTGTTGTACACCTTTCGAGGTATTTTCTTAACCTTTACCGATTCTGATGAAAAGAAAGCGGAGTTTATGTAGATGTTGGCAATTTAGTTTTTAACCTTCCAAGAGGCTATCAGACCAATATAATCGAAAAACGTATTTACAGTCTGAATTGGTATGTATATGTTTAACATAGTAGTCAGTGGGCATCTCATCTATACATACATACAAATAAATGAAAATCCAGGTTCCTTTCTCGGTCTATTTGGTTTTAAATTTCTTTGTAAATTCGCTAACTTTTAGTGGTGGACTTCGAAATCGTCATTCGCATAAAGGAGTCAATATTGGTGACAAGCAAAATTCAAAAGTGTATGAAAAAAAAATTCGAATTTCGACGACTGGGCGATACTAGTACATATGTATAATTCACTGTGCGCTTTTTTATTTATTTATTTTTTGGTATTTTTATCAATATTGTTTGGTTTCTGATATGGCTTTCTTCCAAGTGAGGATGTTGCATTGCACGCTAACTTAAATAAGCAAAACTACATAAATATGTACATACATTGATACAGACATATTTACTGTGTATGTATGTATGTACAACAGGTTATGAAGCCTCTGTAATCACTGTTGATCGTAAAAAATGACGTCTGTGTCTGACATCAGGTGAAAAAAAGAACACAAAATAAGCAATAATAAATATATGTATGTATGTATATATATACACATTTTTATTTCTTAACTGCCCGCATAAAAAGTAAAAGCAAAGTATTAAAGCTTCAAAAGGTTGTCAATTTGTAATTAAACAAAATTTATTGCTTATAAACTCACACAAAACATTAAAGAGTAATTAAATTTATACCTACATACATATGTACATATGTACATTCGTAGGTAAATACATATGAAAATAATAAAATTCGACTTTTACAAGTCGTCGCCTGGGTAAAAGACTGTGTTATGTTAATTTCGGTCGGAAGTTTGGAATAATATTTCTCAAAAACGCCTCAATTGGAGACCCAATGCATTCTCAATCAAAACGGCACACTTTTTGTATGCAAAACAGTCTGATTTTTCCACTTGAGAAAATATTGGATATCAATTTGAAGTCAAAATTTATTCACCTTTTATTCAAACCTTAGAAAGAATTTTTCGGAAAAGTTTGTATATCCCCTGGAGGAAAAAATTTGAAAAATGTTTGCTTTGTGCACAATGGGATACTAGAAAAGGGCTTTCCATATTAAGGTAACGATATTTTTGCACCTATGTATGTATGTACATGTATATACATATTAGGGTGCCCATCGAAAAAGCTTTTTTTGGAAATTTCAAGACCCTACCCCGTAATTTGGTCGAGATCGGTCAAGTAGTTTTTGAGATACGCATATATTATATAAGTGGTCGGTGCCACCCCCATTTTCCTAAAATTTCTTGAAAAAACACTTTTTTGCTAAATAGCGATTGCATATATGAATTTTTAAAAAATTGTGATGAATTCCTTAGCCACACTGCCAAAAAAAAAATGGAAATTCCTGTACATACACACATAAATTCAAGGCCGTATTTAAGAAAAGTCGCCTAAATTCGACAATTTTTGTGCGATTGCAATAAATAAGGTATCAGTTTATTTGAAAATGGATTTAATTTTATATAGTACTCCATATTTTGCAATTGTAGAAATTATCGATGGTGAAATTTTAAAAAATTAGGAGAAATATGGATCTTTTTTTTAATTTGCCCGATAGAAAATCCCAACAGGCCTAGTCCGACAATAGATTAGTATATACCATTTTAAAGGCCTATATATCCTCCTCTCAGATCATATTGGATCTTCGAAATCTAATGAAAAATAGTCATTCAAAAACTCATAAATCTACAATATCCTATTTTCTGACTTAAATCAACATGTCGCGACCTCCAAATGACCTTTAAAAAATCCATAAAAATAGGCGATAATATTTCTCATAAAAACGAACAAAATTAGCGGGTAGAGTCTTGAAATTTCCAAAAAAAAAATGCATTTTCGATGGGCACCCTAATACATATGTATTTAGATGCCATGATGAGACCTTTATTAAACCCAGTTTGACATCATTATTTTTGCTTTTGACAATTTACTTAACAATTGGCGGATTCGTGTTAACGCTTGAAATAGCCATAAGCCGGACAATAAAAATAAATACATATGCAAACATATGTACATACATACATACATATGTACTCTGCAAAAAATTGTGCGACTAATCTCTAGGGAGACTATTCCGAGATTACTTTCAATGGGGTACAATTGGGCATTAATTAGTCGCAACATGTCTCATATGGGAGATCAATTAGTCCCCGACTCATCCCTTACGGGTATAATTGAAGATCAATTAGTCCCCGACTCAGCTCTATTGGGTACTATTAACGACACTTAGATGGTCCGGATGCACCGGAATGCATCTGCAAATCGTTACACCCTAATAAACGAATGAGAAAACTGTCTACCGTTTTGGCTGATGAAGATGGACGGTTGCCCGAAGCGATCAGATACAGATAACAGATCAATTTAACACCAGAGGTAATAAGTGACATAGAACGTTTTGCAGTATCACCGACGATATACATATATGTATGTACGCACTAACTCAATAAAGTTTATGTGCGGCGTTGGCACCCAGAGACAGTATTCGCTTAACAAAACTGAGAACCTCGGTTCGAATTAGTGTTGAAGCAAATTTTTATTTTTATTTTTTATTTTTAAAAGTGACTAGTCCTTTTTATACCCGTTTGGGAGCAGTTCATTCAGATATAACGAGATCAAAAGTGGTATTAGTCGCATGTTCCTTTGCCATTGCTCCCGGAGTCATCCCGGATTAGTCGCATTTTTTGCAGGGTATGTACATAAATACCTACGTACTTGTACCAAAAAAAAAAAAGCTGCAAATTATCGTGATTATTGACACACATACATATGTACATACCTACTTATGTACATGTTTACGACTACAAAGTTTGCATACAAATTATTCGTTTTAGCATTCAATTTGTGTCCGATGCTGCATAAAGCAAAACCAAGAACGCAGATTTCAATAAAGCAAAATTTACTCAGAAGCTTAAAAATATATTTACCTACTTTTTTATACAAATCGTTCCATTTATACTTTAGCCTCATATCGTCTCTAGATATCAGTCTGTAGAAAATGTAAGAAAAAATGCGTATTTCCTTCACTAAGGTACAATAAAATAGGACGATATACTTATATGCTAACGTTTATCATGAATTTGTTCTACCGTTCTTTAGCGTGTTAGCCTAAAAATATGCCCCAAATTTTGGTATAGATCGCCACCTTTAACTACACAGTCGCAATTCCATACATAGTACATATACCCACTAGGAACATGGGTACTGAATTGGCTGTTATGTCATGACGACTCCTCATGGGATACCTTTTTTTCATGTTTTGTCAACAGCTGCTGGAACGTTTAGTTTTTTGTAGAAAAATTTCAAATATGTATTCTGTTTAATCTTTTAATCAAGCAGTTGAACGGTAAATATTAAGTACAAAGCATTTAGGTATTAAATACCGAGTTGAATATATTTACGTCCATTAAGTCGAGGCCTCCAAACCATACTATGCGCTAAGTCTGACTAAGTCTAAGGTGACTTAGCATGGTATAGTTTGCAGGCGTCGAAGTGTGCTAAATACTTTAAGTAAATGTATTTACATTACATTTCATAAAATACTAGTTTAGCTTAACAAAATACCGATATGCAACAATTGTATGAATATCATAGAATGCCTTCAATATGAATGGAAAAAAATAAATGCCCTTGCCGCATTACACAATGTCTAGAAAGTAACTCCCCAGGCAAATAATATTTTCACTCAAACTTTAGTTCAAAATTAAACAGTAAATTTACGAGATTGTTTTGGTTAAAAATACTCATATGTGAATATTGTGTGATTGAAATCTAACGCACGTTTACGCAACCAAAAGTTTCATTCACGCACGGTTACGGAGGTTTTGTGATTATCCCTCAACCTCGCTCAAGTTCACACGTGAGAAGGGGTGAAACGACGTTTTACCTAGAAAAGTAATCATGGGAACTCCCGAAGTAGTCCTGAAAAGTCCCACAAATACTTCAATAGTCTCGAAACCCTGAAAAGCCCTAAAAAATCTCAAAAGATCCAGAAAAATATAAGGGAAAGTAAGACACAAAAATCTTGAAAAGTTCCGGAGAACATCTTGAAAATTTTTCAAAAATTCCCGAAAATTACGAAGCATTTCATTACATTGTCAATTCCTAAAATAAAAAAAAGCAAAAATAACAGATTATTTTTCGTTTCCAGGAACCGTTTATTATTTATAAACCTACTAAGTACTTTAATAATAATAGATTGGCGCTTACACAATAAGGTGGTTTTTGGCCGAGTTTCTCCTCCGATTTGTGCATTGCGCCTTGATGTTGTCACACAAATGGGAGGAACCTACAGTTTTATGTCGACTCCGAACGGCGATTGTATTTTTATGAGGAGCTGTTTTTCATTGCAGAAATACACTCGGAGGTTTGCCATTGCCTGCCGATTGTCGACCGCTATAAGAAACAACTTTTCCTTTCTTTTTTTTTGATTTTAGTCGGAACCTGAGCTTGGCTTACCAGAAAAGGAAAAGTTTTTGGTGGGCAGCTCATAACTAATATATAGATATATATATTTTTTTTTTTTAAATCAAACTAAAAGTAAATATTAGGTATATAAATATTAGGCATATATATATACATATATTTAAGTATAAATAAGTAAATATAAGTACACTACATTAAGCTGACAATTTTCACAACATTCCATCTTTAATTGTGCTTTCTCGTTCGCTCACATTTGCGCTCCAATAATTCCTGCCTATTAACTAAAATATACAAATATTGCAATTAAACAAAGTCACTGGCTTGGTGAAGTTCATTTTTAATTTCGACATCAGTTTATTAACAGCGACGGATCGAGAATATTGCTGCCTCTTCTGGCTAATTTAATTTAATTAAAACAATTTTTATTTAAAAGTGAACTAATTGAGTTACATACAAATACATACGTAAATAAGCATAGTACATATGTATTCATAGTACATACACACAAATGGCAGAGAATTCGAAAATATCGAATATCCGCAATATCAAAGGCGACGGCTACAATAACCTACCTTCGAAATCTGGCACCACAATAAATACTACATCAATTAGGGACAGTGGCAAATCATCTAGTGAACGAGTAGATAGTAGTTTGCAGGCAGGTACTTGCATTATTTTGTATGCGATTGTAGAGGAGGGGAAAACGAACGTATAAGAAAAGTGTGCCATGTTCCAAAAAATTTATTTATCTTACATTCACACTTAAGTACTCAGAAATAAGCAGCAAAAAAAGAAAGTTTTATTCGGCCTGAGCATTTTTTATTTACAGGAGCGTATTCCTGCTTTCGTGTGAATCGAAAAAAAAAAAAAACAAATTTGAAATTAGCAATTCGTACGAACACGAATTTTCGGACATAGCCATTTAATTTAACACTCCTTAGACAGATACTCAAATAAGGAATCCGCGGAGTTATTAATGACTACGTATTTTCTCATAGATAAACGATGATAGTTGCGGTTCTGTTACCCTAACTGTACCAGAAAGGAGTAGTTCATCAATAAACCAGAAGGATGAAGACGAAAGCGACGATGAAGAATATAGCAGCAGCCGTCGAAAATATCGGTGAGTATTATTATGATTTTATTTTTATTTGTATTATACATTCTACACATCGTACCTTTGCTGCAGAGTGTCATAATACCCCAAAAATAATGTTTTCAACTACCTGTCGACGCCACGCAGGCGGCATTACTGTATTGCGCCGCCGAAATGCGTGGCCACTTCAATAGTATTTCATATGTTTTACAGCCAATTTACACAATGACTTTTCACCCTGGGTGGAAAGTCATGCGTGTCGAGCTTGTAGCCAAGAAGTGCAGGGAAATCGAGGGGTTCTTTGACGTTTCGCTTTTATGGAATTCAATTTTTCGTATTTTTACTTTGAGTTCACGATTCTCTCCGCTTTAAAACTGAGGACGAAGGAGTTGACTAAAGAAAATTTGACGCTTAAATTTCAAAGAGATGCCGCAAAGAAAAAGTCATCGTGTAATTACACGAGGAGTTTAGAAGACTTTTTTGAAAGGGAACGTGCCGAAAACGCAGGGTGAAAAGTCGTCGTGTAAATTGGCCCTTTATTTTATGCCGCTCAGCCGCTCGCCGCTGTGCCGCTCATTGCGTGGCCTCGGCCTAAAAGCACCAAAAACAATTCATTTGTTAATGTGAACTGCATTAAGCATCATGCCATCAGCTGTTTTTCTTACTCGCAAATAGTTACTAGTAAAAATGTATCCAGTAAAAATCCAGTCAAACTTGCAAGTTCAGCTGTCATTTTTGCCCTTCCCAATTTCCCCCCTTTTGCTAGTTTCTTGCAAGTTTTTGCGTATGAAAAGGCTATCCAGTAAAAACCAGTAAAATTATTAGTGGATTTTACTGGATAGTGCGTAAGCAAACAGGCCTTATGTTTGTATGTGTACATATACATAGGTACTAGTAGTGCATATCGTCGTTTAAAGTACAAAACCGCGTATCGTCATTCTGCAAAACCGCGTAACTGACATTTGCGGCCAAAAATTGGATTTGCTCACACGAGCTCTTGGCTCAATCCTCTAGAAAATAATTTATGCAAACTCACATACGCGGTTTTGCATTTTGTTGATACGCGGTTTTGTACTTTAAACGACCATATGTACTCAAGTAATTTTTTCGCATTCCATAAAAAGTGTTTACATTTATAAAGATGATAAGAAGCGGCGTTAAATGTTCATAGTTCTTATTGCAAACTAAAATCACTCACATTATTGCACTCATCCAATATTATTATATTGTAGATCAAACTCCGTTGAGCTGTGGGCCAAACTTGGTGGGGATAGTATGAGTATGATGAGGGCAACGCATTCATATTTATGGCAACTTAAGGTCTGATTATGCATACTTCGCATAACTTCGCACAACCATTTGTACCAGTGCAATAAAAATCTAACTAAGGGAAATGTGAAGCAAAATTTAAACTCAACAGATCGCTAGGTTTTTAAAAGTTCTGCTAATTTATGGGTAATGGAATACATGCAAAGTTTATACGACATTACAGTTTAAAGTTTATGCGAAGTTGTGCGAAGTTATGCGAAGTATGCATTAAAATCTCTATCCGCCACATCCCTACTTGTAGTTATTTACGGGTTTAGTGACCCGTACGACCTCGCTGGTAATATTAATATTAATATTAAGGGCTTACATTTTCAGGGAACTTGTTTTTAGGTATTTCAAACAAAATTTCGAGGTGGGAGTCAAAAAAAGAAATAGTCGCAGATATATTTTTTTAGCTCCTGTAAATCTTGATGCATAATGTGTTTAGTACCAGGTTGACCGAGCTTTGCCCGGAGTGCAGTTTTTAAGATTTTGATAGCTTCAAAAAAATATTTATTAAGTAATTTCCTTACTCTAAAATTTAGGTGGCAACCCTATTCCGAAATACGCGGGAATGAATGGTACATATCTTGAGCGCATATGTACTATGTATGTATACATAAAAAAATGTTGATTGAGATTAACAAAGTAAAAAATTTGTATTACAAGGAAGCGTGGCAACCCTAATGGGAAATATTTTCTAACCAAAGTTCTCAACAATACCTGTCGTTTGATATCCATATTGCGATGTTTTGGATAAATTGTGTAGAATCGAAAATAAGCGGCAACCTTACACTATTATCCTAAGACATAACATTTTGTGTATAGGGAAAGCATTGTTTAAGAACCTTCTCTTGGTACCCATGAATAGTAATATTTTATCTTTTTTCCTAAACAAAAAATTTGATAAATATGCGATTCAAAATAGGTGGCAACCTTATTGAAAATATTTTTTGAATAAGGAATCTTTAAAATACCTTCCAGTTGATACCCATATTATGATGTTTTAATTAATTTTTAACTAACTTCGAATAGGTGGCAACCTTATATAAGTCTTCTTGGAGATATTGCCTATTCAGATAACCTTAAAATCCAAAACATTATCTGCGTACAAAATTTCATCAAAATCATTAGAGCCGTTTCCGAGAACCCCATGGATATATATATATACAAGAATTGCTCGTTTAATGTAATAAGATACATATATACTTACTTACTCATCCAGTGGGAATTGAAAGGACGTAATAATGCCCTACCAGCAACTTACTCCTCACCCGGTAGTCCTTTCTACTGTAAAAAAATTCTCATGCACATTCAACTATGTATGTATGTATGTAGTATGGGACCAACCGAAATTGAACGGCGTGCGTAAAAAGCCAACTCAATTTACATTTTTTTTTCTGCGTGACATTTGGATTTGACGTTTCACTCAGTGAAATCAAATTCAAAGGCACACAAGCCAATTTCGGGTATGCCAGAAAAACAAATTAGGCGGCGTTCGTTGACAAACGGAGTGCGTTTATTTCAAGTTAGGCTTTAAATTGCACCCAAAAAAAAAGTCAACCAAACATATTTCCCTCAACACATGATTTGGTCGCTTTAACCAAATAATTGGGGTATTCGCAATGGTGTGGTAAGTGTCGTATTGTATGCCGTAAACCTTAAACGCCTAAAGAATATATTAAGGGGTTCACAAAGTATGTACCATCAAAGTCATATTATGAATTTTCGCAGTGTTTGCACAATAGTTGGTTGTGGTTTCAAGTTCTCTACAACAATACGACACTAACGACACCATTGTGAATCCCTCAAATGTAACTGAAATTAAATCATGGTTGACCAAAATATATTTAGTTGACGTAACTAAACTCTTTTCTCGGTGTGGGTGTGCTTACGGATTTTCCAACTGGCCATTCACATGCATACACATACGCCTGCACTCATTCTAAAAGTATAAATCACGAGAATTCGAGCATAAGAGCAATTTTCAAAGCAAGTGAATTAATCAAAGTAGTTAGTTAGCTTTGGTACTAAGGAATCTGTAATCTGAAGATCGTAAGACAGAGCGTTTATCTTATTTAAAAGAGCTGTGAACATTCAGTGCGCGGTTGAAATTTCAAGCGATAAGAACTCAAAACATTCGCTCCGTTAGTCTGACAATACGCTGAAAATTAAACTGGTATACGTTTTACATAAATACATACATGCATATGTGTATGTACATATACATACATACATGTGTATATAATTTTATAAGTTAACTAAAATCATCAATTAACTGTTAGTAGTGAAAACATATGTACATACATATCTATATACATGGATATTTATGTACATACAGCTTACTGATATACAAAAAAAAAATTAAAAACACTCCACGAAAAAATTCGCATTATTTGAGTTATTTATTTTGAAAATTGCATAAGTCATCTCGTACCTGTTGTGCTTAAATGAGCGGCTACTTGTAACCTAATGCATCTGTAAATCGTTCGATCGTCGTAAATTAACAACAAAACCTTCTACCATCGGCGGAAGAAGTTGAACGAATAACCGACACGTGCAGATACAAGAAATTGGTAATTTAAGCGCAAGAGCAGTGAAGTGACTTATGCCATTTTAATGCTAATTTTATGCTTAAAAATATTTAATATGCATTTGTTCTGAGATATATACATACGTAAATAAAAAGATATGGATGCAGGAATGTATGTATGTATGTATGTATGTAAATTTTAATATGTCTGTACATCTTTACGCGACTAGCTACGTGGAATAATTATAGTAATACAATAATAATGCACTTACCGTTTGTATAAGTATACTTTTGCATACATATGTACATATACATACATGTACATACATATGTATGTGTTTACCTGGACTCTCCCACGCGATCGCATCGTACAGTGTATATACTTATGTACATATGTACAGATACATACGTAAATTATCAATATATTCGATTTGCAAATATATACATGGGCGTAGCCAGGTAGGGGCAGGGGGGGAGGGGGCGGCTTGGCCCGGGAAAACAGTTTATTTTTTTTTAATTTTTTATTTTTAATAACGTCTAGTCCGGCTATTTGGTTTACTATACAGGTATGTAGAGCTATGAATTTAAAAAATACATCAGGGTTTAGTTGAGATATTCGCATTTGACCATTATGTTTTGTACATTTCCCAGTACTGCAAAGCTTTTGACTGCCATTCAACTGGCAGTGGCCCGCGTGCGCTGGGTTAGGGTCCCGCCACGTTAAAACCCTGCCCAATGAAAAAAAAACACATGCCTCGGATGATACCCCCTTCTTTTGATGGCGATCACGGCAAACATAGGAAGGACTATGATTTTAGGGTATGCACTTGGAATATCCGAACCCTTAGTCGGGATGGTGCCTCTGCCCGGCTGGTTGATCTCCTAGGGCAAATAAAGGCTGACATCACCGCCACCTACGAAATGCGATGGACGGGGAGAGCAAGGTAAGCGTGGAGCCTTGCGACGTCTACTACAGTTGCCAAGTAAAGGAGTTGTTGTTGGATTTGTGGTGGGAGAGAGACCGGCCTTCACTCTAGTGGACGAAAGTCTAGCCACAATTCGCATCAAAGCGAGATTCTTCAACATCTCATTCATATGTGCCAATGCCCCGATGGAAGAGAGGGACGAGGCATCCAAGGCTCTCTTAGCTTAGAGCGTACATATTAGCTGAGGGTCATCGACTTCGCCGGGGCCCGAAACTTGGCAGTATGTATTTCTGGGTTCTAGCATAAAAAGATCCATCAACCTACATGGATGTCTCCACATCGAAAAACGGGAAACCACATCGAGCATGTTGTGATAGACGGAAAGCATGCTTCCATGTTTTCGATGTACATACGTACACTCCGAGGGCCAAACATCGACTCGCACTACTATATTGATGCATCCACTATACGACCCAACCTCGGAGCTGCAAAAAAAGAGCCCCCGCAATGCAAACAAAGTTCAACGTCGAAAAGCTGCAATCAAAACAGACGGCCAAAGGATTCGGCGCTCTTCAACAAACCGAGTTGCGCGATCAGTGGAACCACATTTCCCGCTCATTACTGGTATGATGAGGAGTGTGAGAAAATGCTTGAAATGCTGGCCGACAGAAAAAACACCCGAAATTTGTAGCAGAGAGTTGAGCGACTTACGGAAGGTTTCAAGACTCTTGTAGGAACAACCATGGCGACCTAGTGACCGATGTCTAGAACATACTCAGATTATGGAGGGAACACTTTTCGACCCTTTTGAATGGCAGAAGC
>NW_016163155.1:0-17383 GCF_001687245.7 Rhagoletis zephyria | reverse complement strand
AAAAAGTCGCTCAAGCGTACTATAAGTTTTGCACTCGCAAAATAAAGTTATCCAGCTTTTGGCTTACCTTGCAGGCCGGTAAATTATAGCTACAGGGTTCTGTGTCCGGTGGCTTTAGTGTTTCATTGCAACGATTATCTGCGACCACAACCTCATTTTGGTCCAGGCACATAACCGAGCGTCGTCTCACAGGCAACACACCCTCGGACCATTTGCAGGTAACTGGGCAGTATTGCCACGGCCCCGCCCACCAGTGGGCAGGACATGAGATTTTGTTGCAGACTCGTACACGGCGCGGTGGTCGTTTGTTTTGTGCAAAAGTCCAGCACAGCTCGTTGGCGGGTGTTACTTTACGGGGCGACAAAAATTATAACAACAAAAACAAAACAAAACAAAACACACAGTGTGGCAATTCACTTACATTCATCCTCCTCAAAACAGTGGGTCTCACGATATTGAACACCGCCGCCACAGCTGCTGGTACATTGCGTCCAATCACCCAACTTCCATGAATACCTCTTCCCTCTGGTGTTGTTAACCGCAGGCAAAGTGAATTCGTAGTAAATACTTGCATTCAGTACCTCACCGCGAACAATTACCTTATTATTAATGCATTGTAATAACAATATACATATATATTAATGATAATATGTAAGTAAATTGGGGCATAAGAACATAAATTAAAATTGCATAGAATAAAATAAAATAAGTAAAAAAGTCTGATTACACTGTGCGACGAAATCCAAAAAAAAATTCAAAACGCCCAAAAATAAGCACTATATTCACGAAACTATGCGCCAGATATAGTGAAACTGCTTATTTAGTTTTTCTCTATAAAGTCAGCATTTTTTAGAATAATAAAATTGGTACCAAATGAAGTAAAAAATTCTGTAGACTTGAAAAAATTTAAGTCTTTTCGTCCACAAGGATGAATAGGTATTGAAAATACTTTTTTAGTTAATTATATTTTTGTAGGCAAAGATGTGGTCATGTATATATTAGTCCTTAACATTACTTTTTTTTCAAAAATACATACTGCAAATTTTCAAGGATATTTAAGGATAGCACCAAAAAATTGATTAATTCCACAGAATTTTCTCTATTATATGGTACTCATACTTTTATTCTAGATTGCACTGACTTTTTTTAAATAATTTTTTAAATAAATGATACCTTTAAAATTCTAAATCCTTTTAGCGGAAGTCCTGGCGTCATAAAAAAAAATTAAAAACGTAGTTTTACTTTTTGGCCCCTAGTTTCGCAAATATATATGACTTTTTTGTGTGTGTAAAATTGAATGTCGCACGGTGTTATAATGCAACGGCTACGCTTGCTTGTCAATGTTGAACGAATTGACAGAAATGCTCCAGCTCTGAAAGTATTCAACGCGGTTCGCGATGCTGGTAGCCGGGGAACAGGAAGGCACCCTCTGCTTGTCAAAGATAAAGTGGAGAAGGGCTTGGTTTCACTTGGCATTTCCAATTGGCGGCAGTTGGCACAGAAGAAACCACTGGCGTGCGTTTTTGGGCTTGGCCAGAACAGCCTAGGCGTTTACACCGCCAGTCAAGAAGTCTAAACAGCGATTTAAGTGATTTTGCTATACATAACGCAAACGGTTTTGTTAAATTTCAACATGGCGGCCAGAAAATCAATTTTGATTTCTGTTTAAATTTCCCTCGAGCGGTTTGTGAAACCTTCAAGCGTAGCACACCCGTACACAACACAAATGGCGTGGATTTTGATCGATTGCTTAATAAGACAGGAAACGATAATTTTACCGTGTTTAATAGATTTTGAGTGAGTTGTTTTAGGTAGGTGTGGCTGCCACGCTACGGATGGCCACGAATTGAAGGCCCGTAGTGATACCACAACTAAGAGTTTTAACTTCCCTTGCTGAACCATTTTGAATACTTGACGAAACTCGAATGGCACTTAGGATTTAAATCTCCCAATTTGTCAAGGTCACTAAAGAAATGAGGCCCAGAAAGCACTATCTGCCCCTCGACAATACCGGACAGTAACAGAGAATGTGGAGAACTAGCTCTCCCCTTGCTTAAAGACTATGGCAAATTCTAGCTTTTAGCGAGTGGGCTTCTGTAGGCATTGAAATCTCGTAGTTTTTGCATTTTTTTTCCAAAATACCACTATGTATAGGAGGAGGGCGGGGATAGTATTCGATTTTGCCCATTTTAATTACCAGGCAGCCTAAGGCAAAGGGACAATTTTTGTTTGAGATATCTCAAATTAGACTTCAAAAATAAAGCGTTCTTTTTTAAATCAGATAAATATGTATATATGTACTCACATGCACTGTTATTGGATTTTCAATTGGCTGAGGAATTTTTATGCTCTCTTGTTCGTCTGCCCGATCATATAAGCTTTCTGTGCCTGCGACATTAAATTCTCCTGGCATCGATATAAGACTATCGCCATTTAAATAGAAATAACTACTGTTTGCCTTTGAAATGCCGAGAAAATGTTGCGAGTTGGTTAGCTCCTTTATGATGATGTGGCGCGCCTTAGCAGGAATAGTGACAACTTCTACATAGCCATCGGTTATGTTAAAACTTTCCTCAAATCGTTCCTGAAACATCAATCGCAATATACCAACTTCATCGACTTTTTCTTGCTTTACTCACCTTTATAAACTTACATTGATCGTTATTGCCACCACACACCCCGCACTGATCTTCTTCCATATCGGAGTCCACAATCCAATCACATCCAACTTTCTAAAACGCAGTTCAGTTAACTGATTACACTGCTCAATCGCCATTTTAGGGACTCGACGAAATATTGTTCACACATTAGTATTTATAAGTGGTAGTCTAATTTCAAAAGGACTTTGCTCCACAGTCTCACTTTGGCCACAATTTTATATATACAAAGAGCGTATGTGAATCGGTAACAAAGTTCGCGGCGAGTAAATTTTTGACAACTATGAGGTGAACAAATTTTCAGTAGCTCATGAGGCTAGTCAAATTTTTGACAAAAGCATAGAAAATTTTGACAATCGCAAAGATTGTTGCGGTGTGTAATTTTTCGTTAAATAAAAGCTAAATTGATGAATTGCAATCAACGATGGTAGATGTTTTCTTAAAATATTAATTTCACTTCAATTTTTTTTTACTGCTGTTAAAAAAGATTTCAATTCGCACAGCAGATTGGCAAAACTGTCTCATCATAGTAAAAATATTATTCAACAACTTTGTTACCGATTCACACACGTCTTAAGAAATTGTCTTCTTGAAGAAACCCAATAGATATCTTATGAGTTTTGTTCTAACTACCTCTCAGGGATACTAACGATTGGACATTATTTCGTCGATGCCATTAAAACAATCCAAAAATTGATGTAATGTGGAACGATTTTCCGTCATCCCTTGTCAAATATGGTTTGGCGTCAAACCGGTTTCGGCGTTGTGCCATCTTCAGTGTCATTTTTCGAAAAAAAAAAACAAATTTGACAAGGGATGACGGAAAACACCAACAACGAAAATGTGAATCCCAAAATTGTTTCGCGGTGTTACCAAATTAATTTCACCTCACCTTGCAAATTCCATCGATGCACATATTATTGGTGCCAACGCGACAAGGAGTCCCATCAGCCACCATTTCACCCCAGTTTGCTATAATCGTATCGTCGACATCAGTACACTGCAACTTGCACGGGTTCTCTGCAAATTTCAAATCGTGCTTTCAATTATACCTAGGCAAGATTTAGAGATAATTTTTTTTTTTATTACAATTAATTACTTTTATCGAAAAATGGTTGCCATTTATAAGTTCCACCCTGATAGCACACATTGTCATACTTTGAACATTGCTTTGCTCGAAAACTGACCTCCCCCGCCGGGCATGGTTGATAATTGCATATTTTATATCTAAAGCCATTGTATGTGTGGGTGTGGGTAAAAGTTGTAATGAATTTATGTGCATCTGTCTGTATATATGTATGTAGGTGGATTCGAACCTTTTTCTCTCACCAATGCAAAAGAGACCTCCATTCGCCGGAACCGGATTGTTGCATTCCCGTTTTTGCGTAGACACGCCTCCACCGCAAGTTCTCGAGCATTCACTCCACTGAGACCAATTGCCCCAATTGCCGTTAATGGGCAGAGCTTGCTCAATAGGCACACACTTGCCATTCTGGCACCACTAAAATATGCAAAAATGTCGAATAAATCTTTACTATCGCAATATATGGCTTCCTTTGTATTACAGAATTATATAGAAACTAACCTTTCCATCACCACAACTGGTTCCCGGTGCCGTCGGCCGCATATTCGTTACGCATTCGCCATTCACTCTGCACCACAAAGCCGAACAGATTTCATTCATGGACGTACATGATGACGCATCGAGGTCGGAGTCCGTAAGATTGAACTGCAACCGGCATTGCCGCTCGGCGTCGAAAAGTACTCCAGGAGGCAGAGCAGGGTAAACGTATTTTTTTACCGCAGTTGGAGTATTATCTAAACAATTGCCTAGACCCTGGCTGTGCGACAACAAAATTTTAATGAATGTACAAATGTCAATATTGGTTCGTTAAGAATCTTCCAACTGGGAACATACTCGAGAAATTGTGTAATATATTTCCGACTGCAATTCGACCAGCTAACTTGCAAGGTATCCGCCCCAAAAGTCGGAGTCATTATGTGAACAATTGAGCCGATTCGAGGATGGCATCCGATTTTTGCGGTATCGTGGAACATGCCGAAACTACGGTAGAAATAAATGTTATTTTTTTCGGTACACATTTAGGGGTTTCACAAAATGTTAAGATCGTAAAATTGTTTTTTTCTTGCATAAAAAAAAAAATTAATTAAAATATACAACTATGAGTTCTGTGTTTTCGGTGCGTATTAACGGCATAACATATCGATGACTGAGTGGAAGATCGACCTATCTCGGCACCCATTTCGAAAACGCCCTATCTCAGAAAACTTTTCAAGAAAGCCCTACATCAGAATTTGATTGAAAAACGCCCTATTTCAGAATTTGATTGAAAAACACCCTACCTCAAACGAAAATATGTACATTGAAAATAAGCTAAAATAGGGTATTTTTGAATCGGCAGCTGAGATAGGGCATTTTTTAATCAAATTCTGAAGAAGGGTGTTGTTGAAAAATTTTCTGGGACAGGGCGTATTCGAACTGGCTGCCGAGATATGATGTCGATCTTCCATTCAGCCATCGATATGTAGTTTTAAAGGGTTGCTCACAACTTGTGTAATTTTTTAAGATTTTTCCTTCGGACTTCTAATTTTATGAGACTTTGTGTATCCCCCAATTGTATTCAAATATGTAAGCTTTGTATGTATGACTAATTGTACAGTTTGGATGTTTTCATAAATTCTAAAAAAAACTTTAAGCCCTTGTGATAAATGCAATCATGCTAGGCATTCAATAAATAATCAGATAATCTAACGGTAAATAGGAGATTGCTGAATTTTCGCACCTTTTCTAACGTATGAATGATTTTATGAACAACTTAAAAAAGTAGCGATTCCCAGCAGCGGAAATCTTTGTAATGCACGAATGGAAACTGTCAAGTCTTAATTTGCTATTAAAATGTCGTAGCTCGCCATACCTCTCAGCTTGTTAAACCATTTATGAATACAATTTCTATGACGTAAATAGCGTTTAATAGATAGTCGTCCAATAGCTACTGAATAACGCAACACACTCCGATGATTAAGTCATTCAATGCTGAGTCATTCAAAACTTGGTAGACTGTGTGGCTCTTGGTAGCGCTCATTTATTACAAACTCAAACACCACAGATTAAGGCGAAAAACAAAGCGTCGGAAGCCCCCTGTAGGAAAATTGACTGATCTACTGATTCGATACTAGTGCAATTAGACACTTAAAAATATTAACTATGTAGTAGTAAATTGTCTCTCAACTGGGGAGCTTTTCCATTCACTTTACATTTAGATCCCATTAGGGCCCGACCTTCACCCAAGTGTATATTCTCTTGAAAATTTTCACCGGCGAAAAATTTCGTTCACCGAAATGGCTCACCTTACAATGAATGTGCAACGATTTCGGGCGAACGACATTTTACACAGAAATTTCGAATTTGGAATAACGTTAAAGCCATTAAATAAAATTTCAGTAAACAACCAGTTTTGAACGTACATACGAGTGTTTCCTATATTTGTGAATTGTTTTGCGGTTTTATCGGTGCGAGTGAAAGTTATATCACCGGTGAATAGGGTATACGATAGGGTGGTGCAATTGATTTGAAGTGAACTACTTTGCTTGGTGAACATACAGTAGGTGAATGAGTCAACACGGAATGAAAATTCATGATAAGGCTCAAAGTTTCTGCGAAAAACCCGGCATAAATTCCGGTTGCCGAACTTTTAAATCAGAATACATTGTAAGAAAATCACAAGTTTTGAAATGTAACAAAAAACGCCGAGACACGTAAATCATCAAATTGTACCAAGAAAAATTTGTTTTAATATGTTGCTTTGCAAGAAAGCAGGACAGGAAATAATGTTACTCATACGCCGTATCGTAAATGGCCGTACTTGTAATACTCGTACATGACAAATGAGTAACATTTTCTATGTTAAAGTTTGATGTCTTTCATTCGTACGCAAACTTAAAATAAAAGAATATCGTGGAGAAAATGTCGTGATCTAGAAAAATTTTGCACAGATCCGCAATCTACGACCCAAAATTAAGTTTACGTGTCTCGGCTTTTTTTGTCATTTCAAAACTTGAGATTTTCTTACAGTGTATTTTGATTTAAAAGGTTGCCAACCGGAATTTAGGCCTTATATCCTCGGGCTCGCAATAAAATTTTCTTTATCTTGATACCGAATTTATTTATTAACCAGGTGAGTGAAAATTACCAGTATTACTTACCTGTTCTTACCAGCCTGCCCGATAGGTAAAAAGTGAGTGGAAAATTTAAAAAAAATTAATAATTTTTGATTATTTAATTTAAAATATCTTGGCCAGGATTTTTTCAGTCAACCCGCCCTTGAAATATTTACAAACACGTTAAATTTCATATAAAATAGATTCCATCCATTAAACAGATGGGTGAAGGTAGCGCCCTAATTGGATATCCTACTATCCAGTCGAAAAGCCACATTCTGTTGGTGCCACATTTTCATTTTTCTGACAATGACGAAAATTGTACTTTCACTCTCTGAACAAGAAATTTGTTTCATTTTTTCCCTGCAGGGCTATGTGCATACTTATGTACTTGTATATAATAATTATTGAGTGCTAATAGGTATGTATGTGTATGTGCGCACATACTATTAATTTCATAGTTATGCAGATATTACAATAAAAAATAAAAGCAATAATACAAGATAGCCAGTGTAGGAATGTAAACAAGTTGAAACTACTAGAAAATATTTGTGTACAATTAGTCGTACTTATGTACATGCATTTATGTACATATTATTCAGAAGTCTGCATAGATCTATTCTAACGGAAAATTTAATTATATCGTGCATATACATATATACCCCAGTGAAATAATTAAATGCGCCGCACTTCAACCAGTTAAATGAAAAAGCTATAGTAGATCTTTGATGTTTTTCCCTATAATTATATTCATTAACTCTATCAAGAGAAAATAAAAAAATGTATAAATATACATTAGTTTATAACAAAATAATTTAATTGTACCATTACACTATGGCTGAAAAAAGCACTTGCTGCGGCCAAAAGTTCAATTTTCAGTTTTTGCTTTCAAAATTTTTAACAGCCGGAATTTATTCACATTGTGACTTTTTCTGTCCGATATGATATATATGTTACCAAACCCGATCTCAGGACAAACTAGTTTTGCCTAGGCTAAGTTAGATCAGGGGCCACAGTATTTTTGCGCAGAACACCTTTCCGCGTTCAAAAAATTAACCCTCATCAGTTCATCTCCAGGTACGCAGTCCACAATATTGTTGCGTCCAACTTATTTCCGCAATGGACAGATATATTGGATCTAGGCAGAACTAGTTTAGCCTGAGAAAAAATATTTGGTCCTAAGATCGGGTTTGGCCGGTAACATCATATCTGATAAAAGGGCATTACATCTACTTTCATTTGATATATCAAGATTGTCTGCTGCATCTTGCTGCTCTTTGAGAAAATTAATTATTATTTTCAGACGTCATCAAAATCAAAAATGAACAAATATTCAACGTGTCGATTGGTCGGAGGTCCATTTTTTTAAATGCGACATACATGCTTTTACCACAGATTCGGATTCTGGGCACAAAAATACGTAACTTTTGTCAGAAACGTTTCCCTAGAATGGACTTCCGGTTAAAATAATGGACCTCGGTTTGGTTGTTTGCATATGGTATGAATAACATTTTTTTACCGCTGAAATTTAAAGGATTTTATATGTTTTCCAAAGCTATACGCTTTTTACCTTCAATCAAAGATCCCTTTCGTCAAGGACAGGTTTGTCATGGTAGCCGAATGACCCTCCAATAGTTATGGTGGGCATCTGGATCTATTTATATTGAAGTTTTTTCATCATGAAAATAGCGTTCTTCAATTCTTCCTACAAAATTTGTAATTTTTGTAAAATGCTAAAAACGCATTTTCGTGCCATAGTGTGGGCTGTGGTTTAGCGATTTATTTCTTCGCCTTAAGTACCACAACTGTGTTTAAAAATTTATTGTGAACTTTTATTTGTAACAGAGAAATTCAAATACATTTCAAGTTTTACGGTAAATCATGCTGTTTCTAGTAGCTAACCTTTGGTTATGTCGTTTGCACCACTCTTTTGGGGTTTGTATAGGGCCACCAAGCTTATTATTTCTATAGTCGTCGGGAATTTTAAAGGAATAAGAAGCATTGCATATATTCTGCTGTCTGATTACTTCAGCAGTTATTTAGCTACCTTTCAAGCCACAAAAATTCATTCGTGTTATATTTTCGGGCTCATCTTCGCATAGTTCAATGCCAAGGGATATTTTCGGCCATAATATACATGGAAAAATAATAAAACGGTTTTATTATAAAAATAGCTTATATATGTTTAAGTTTTGTTATTGCTTGTAATAACGGTAGAAAAAATTACAAACGAATATCAACTTAACATATGATAATACTTATAAACTAAGGGCTATTATAATTGCATACAACAAAGAGTTTTACCCTTCTTTCATAGAGCGAAAATGACGAAAAACATATTGCACATATAATTATTTTACTGGGGTATGGGGAATGAATTAATTTGGCTTTAAATTGTATTGAAATTTAGTGAATAACCGTATTAACATGATCAGCAACTTGACGTAAAGTGTATTATTTTTTAGCTAGGTTTTCTTGAAAAAAATAAGGCCCTTTTCGCAGACCATTCCATTACATAGTGGCATAAACAATCAGGACCATCAATAGCGTATGTTAAAATGAAGTGTTCAATTTTGGTGGTATCTACTGTTGTCTTCACTACTAATCGATTAATAAAAACTGCGTCTTTATTTTACTTTGAATTCGAGTTTTCCCGGCTGAATTTAATTGACTTAGATATAATTAAATTACACCTGAAGAGTGTAATTTGGCGAGCTTAATTTTAAACGAATTTCCTGCCGAACTTGTTGTAGCCAATGGTGTTAAGTTCACTAAGACATTTCGGACATTTCGGACCATAATTTACAAATTCGTCCGTTTTGAATCAAAAAAAAAAGAAAAACAAGTCGCGAAGTCTACACGCGTACGTATTTTTCTTCTTCTTATTTAGCGCTGTAACCGCCTAAGCGATTTTGGTTCGGAGATCGTTTCTCTTCTGTGTCAACTGACGCCAATTGGAAATGCCAAGTGAAGCCAATTCCTTCTCCCCTTGGTTTTTCCATCGCAGTGGGGGCCTTCCTTTTCCTCTGCTACCACCAGCGGGTTCCGAGTTGAATACTTTCAAAGCTGGAGCATCGTTGTCCATTCGAACGACATGGCCGTGGAGTGGAGCCGTTGTATTTTAATTCGCTCATTATGCCTATGTCGTTGTAAAGCTCATACAGCTTTCATCGTCCGCGGTACTCGTCGTTGTCAACGCGTAAATGCTGGTTTCTTAATAAGGCAGAACAGATTTTGAGGTTTTTGTCGATGTCAATCAGAGTAAATCACACGGAAGAGAGTCACCTTGTCTGAAAACTCGTTTGGTATCAAACGGCTCGAAGAAGACTTTCTCAATTCTGGCGGAGTTGGTGGTATGGCTCAACGTCATTTTACTTTTACTTTACTTATTTTAGTTTCCCTTTAGTGCTAATGGAAGGTGCTTTGAAGTCGACAAATAGGTCGTTTAGGGTGATTGACTCGGTTTTTTTTCAAACCGGTCTCCATCGGGTTTTTTGATATCTTTGAACCGTTTGAAATCTTGATTGTTCGAATATCGTATAAACCGGATTTTTTAATCGAACAAACCAGTTTTTTCTTTTCATACAAATCTTGACTTTTTAATAGAAGGTTCGAGTTTTTCTTATTTGGGAATGAATAGTATGTCATATTTGATTCAAATAAATGAATGTTTGGCGCTGAACCGTTTTCTACGTGTTTGGCCGAGCTTCTCCAATTCGACTTCTGCTTTTTGATGTTATGACACAAATAGGGTATTTTCCCAGATTTAGCTTAAACTGAATACCTGATCTATGGTGGATTTACCAGGTTTGAAGCCACACTGATAAGGCCCAATCAGTTCGTTGACGATCTTTCACACAATACATTCGATAAGACCTTGTACTTGGCGCGAATGGTGGGGTCGCCTTTCCTGTGGCAATGCGTTCATTTGACCATATTCTGCATAAGAGTTGATGCATGCACCTTATCAGCTCCTCGCCGTCGTACTTGAATAGCTCAGCTGACAGGCTGTCAGCTCCAGCAGCTTTGTTGTTTTTCAAACGCGCTATTGCTATTCGCACTTCGTCATAGTCAGGTGGTGGAACATCGACTCCGTCATCATCGACTGAGGGCTCGGGTTTGATTTCTCCATAGCTTTCAGTACTGCTACAAATCAGTAGGGTGGAAAAGTGTTCCCTACATAATTTAAGTAGGTTCTGGACATCAGTCACTACCATCCGTAAGTCGCCTAACTCTTTGGTCATATTTTCGCACGTTTTTCCTGTCCGCCAGCATTTTAAGCTCTTCGCACTCGGATATGTCGACCTCTCTCTTCTTATTGCGGCAAATACGGCTCGCCTCCCTCTTCAGCTCCATATACTGGTCCCACATAGCTCATTCTTATGGTTATTACCTTTAAGTTAATTTACGCCGAAGTTCCCGTATTTCTGAAATTTACCATTGAAGTCGGTGTAATTTTAGTCCGATTTCAAACATAATTATACAGAGTTTGGTACAAATTGATAAAGCGCGGTTACCGAGATACGCATACGTATTTTTCACCCATTTTCGAAAAATTTTTTATAAGCGTATTTCTTGCTAAAAAATTATTGCAAACATCAATTTTAAATCAATTCTCTTCAGTAGTTTATGATTTATCGAAGATTTCGTATTTCTCTAAATTCACGTTATATGGGATGTGGGCGTGGTCGTTGTATAATTTTAAAAATTTTCAACCGTTAGGAACCTTTTAAGTAGACCAAAAACTGTGCCAAGTTTGGGAGAAATTTGGTGAAGCAGTTACCGAGATATATGTAAACACGCAATAAATAAGTGGGTGGGGCCATGCCCATTTTACAAAAATTTATAATCTTATTTTCCGCCATAGGTTCAGGACTACCGATACATGTTCCAAGCTTCGTTAAGATATTTTCATTTTTTCTCAAGTTATCGCGTGCACAGACGGACAGACGCACAAATGGACAGACAGTCACACCTTAATCGATTTCTCTTTTCATTCTGAGCATTTATGTAGATACATAGATATACATTTGTCTATATCTACACCGATTCCTTTAGTCTGTTACAAACAACCGCAATAACAATAAAGCATTTGCATAAAAAATGTATTGATCTCAATGGATTTTTAGGAAATTGGAGGAAAGTGTTAGTTAACTGACTAAAAGGATCACCATAGGTGTATAGTTAGCTTTAAGGTTTTCCCAACAGCTGGAAACGACTGACAAAACTGTTGCGCATTATAAACCCCACAATTTTAATTCGTTTCAGCATAAAAAATGTTAATACACTAAGGGCCGTTTTCTCAAGTAGGTTTTAAAATTTATCTGCCCTTTAAATGATCACTTTGTCCTGAAAAATGTGTTAAATATGTATGTGTAAATTTAAAATTATACTTGAGAAAACGGCACTAAGTGGATTTCATTTGAAACAGCTTGCACAAATATACCGTACTCATGCAAACCTCTGCTTATACATATGTGTATGTGTATGTGTATGCAGTGTGTCATAGTGTAAGCAGTAGAACATGCGTCAAAGGAGTTTTAATCAAAGCAATCAACAGGTGGGTTCTTTGTGCGACTAACAGCTTTTGGTATTTTTTGTAAAATCTAATATGTGGGTAATTTCCAAACAAAGTGTACATAAATAGCAAGTATTTTTTATTTTATTTTATTTTTTTTTAAGAGTGGCAAATTTATCATCTACAGAACACGAAACTGCTTTCAGGCTATTCAAAAACTAATTTCTTTTTCTTATTTTTGCATTTTTGCATTTTTATAAAATATTTTCCAGAATGTCACTTTTTTTAGTAAGCTCTGAAGGAATAAATAAGTTTAGAAACTGTTCGAAAAAAGTATACTTACCGATAAGCATTGTACTGTTTTTTAACATTAAATGCATGCTTTTTAAGCTTTTAGCTTTTTAAGCTAATAGGTTGAAGTTTTTTACACATCCTTCATGGCATTTTTCAAGTAAATCATTGAAACTCCTTAAGCAATAAACTTATATTGGTAATTATCTTATATTTAGTTTCTTTTGCATAAATAACTGGGAGACATTCAGGAAATATTTAGCCGTACTTACCATTGTGCAGTGATAGATTCACTTAAAAACACAAAATAATTACTTTTATTAAGTTATTTCTTATGTCATTCGATCAAGAACTTCTTGCGCTTCTTAACTGTAATGCACTTAGGCAAGCAAAACAAATAATTTAAATATTACGGCAAATTAAAAAAAAAAAGTGACATTCAAGAAATTTCGGAGGGCCAATGTTATAATAGCAAACCACGCTTATCAGGCAGGCTCTGCAAATCACTTCCGAGTGAATTCAAACCAAATTCACTTTGAATTCATATTAACAAGTGTTGAAATTCACGCGGAAGTGGAATAGCATAAAACAATAAAAGTTAAGTTGGTCATTCACAAAAAGTTGCGCCGTTTTTTCATGGTTTTTTTTTTTTGTTTAAACTTTTTTTCATATTGATTATCGAATAACCAGAGCGGTGACAAATATTTTTACATATATGGAGCTGGTAAAATATATCAAAGAGATACCGTTCGCAAACGAAAACAAAACGGCTTACAATAATGAAAAAAAACAGCTTTGTTGATGGATCGTTTGATGCTGTTTTTTTTATTTTTCGTTTTTTCGTGGTCCAAATATATGGGAAAAATGGTTACGATGTAATTTTACCTGACCACCTCTGGTCCAACGCTGTATAACAGAGCACCACCTACACCTACACAACTTTCCCATTTGGGACTATGAACTGAACTTTATAAGAATCGGCATAAAGCGAATATTTTGGTATTTATTAAGGTGCCTTTAAAATCGAATTAATGAAATGCGTAATTTACATAAAATAAAGTTTCTTAAAATTCGTTTTAATAATATTTACATTCCGCAACCGATTCAAATTTCCGATTTACTGCGAAGAGGTGACGTTCAATATATACTTGAACTTTTCACGTCTGAAGTGGTCCAAGTCAGTGAAACAAGTTACTATTTATCTTATATAAAACCTGGTCCATTTGCTCATATCGCACATTTGCTGGAAGAGCGGCAAAATCCAAATAAAAAAAAAACAAAAAATAGTTAAGTATGCAGAAAATACCGCTGCCTCTTCTTCTAACTCGTTGTGCAAAAATATCATACTTGACTCGATTACCAGTATCTCGCTTGAACAAAATATGTATTCATTTATAGTATGGGAGGTTATGTAAATTCAAAACTTTAAAGCCGTTTCCCCTATTTTTTTGATATTTTTAATTATAACACTCTGGCAGGAAATGTGCGTTATGTACTTTAAAATGATGTCCCACTGGACCAACTGGTCCTCAAATTTTTTTGCAGGATATGTTTGTGCATACATATGTATATTCGCATCAACTGAATATATATATATATATATATATATATATATATGTACATATGAATGTACACTAACTTACTTGTGTCCCAGTTCATGTGCGATTGTATGTGACAGCATGATACCATTATCCTCGTTGACGCTGCAGGACTGCTTCGGCTTGCACATGCCACCCACATTAGCCAATCCGAGAGTCCTGGAAGTGACAAATGGGTTTCTTAAAACACAATAAACAAAAAGTAGGTAGTAGTATTCAAGCCACTCTTACATGCAATTGTTGCCGCATATATTCGTCCTTGTTATGAGAATGGCAACATCGTGATGATATGTATCGTCTTTATTGACCGTATTCAGTTTGTGCTGCCAGCTGGTGGATTGGGGAAAGTTAGTGAAATCGAAACAAAATTTGGATGAGAGTTGTATTGATCATATCGCATGTTTAATAATATATATGTATATCGTTACATTAATTCAAAAAGGTCTACTTCTGGCGCGAAACATCTCTTAGTCCCGGTGCTAACATTGCAACACTCATTTTACGTTAATAAAAATAATAATAAGAGTGGCTGGCTTCCAAACTTTGCAAGAGTTGCGACACATTTTAAATATTCAATATAGCAATGAACAATTTTTCCGAATTTTCCATTTTTAAAACACCAATGGCAACCAATAACAAACGAAGCATCAACTTTGTTTATGATGCGCTGATTGCTCTAGCGATAACTTTTCGGATGCGTTTTGGAAAAGTATGCATTGTCAATATTTTGTAGTTCGGCCTAATGGAATATTATATTTTTTAGGTAGGCACGAGTTAACAAAGTTTTGTGAGTGATATCTCACAAACATATGTACATTTTTACATACTAAGTATTTACATTGTGAATGCACATGCTACACTCTCCTGTAGCTAATAACGTCTAGACTTAAAATTGCGTTTATCTTATCACATCCACTCGATCACTAAACAAAATGTAAAGCACCACCAACGCCACACGGATTACAAACGGAAAACGAGCCTTATCCATGCATAAATATGTATGCACATACACATCGCTCATTTACTAAAAGGTTGTTGCAACTCAAAAAACGAAAATTTTCACGAGACGCGTTCAAGGTTTTCAATTTGCTCCCAAAATGTAAAAAAAGGAGAGGTAAATATGTATGAATACAGTTTTCTTACGCGCAAACTGCACAAAATCTTGGCACGAAATTTGTACACAATATGAAGCATGTTGTAACAAGTTCAATTCTGCATCATTTCCTCAAAAATTTGTTTTTCGAGTTATGGCAATTTTTTATTAAACGAGCGATATGTAAATACATACATACATAAGTAGGAGAAATAAGAAAAAAAAAAATCAACTGGCGCCTACAAAGTCAACAGAGAACAATCTGCGAGAAAGTGGGAGCCACAGCGCTGTATGCAAATCTTATGTGCCTGCAAGCAATCTAGCAACAACGCCAACTACATACATATGTGGATATGTATACCCACACTCACGATTACGTATACACGTATGCATACATATGTACACGTTTTTTTCATATGCACATACATAGGCCCAAAGCGTCAGAGGCTAGCCGGAAACATCGGGCATACACATACATAACGTCGCGCCTAAGTAATCGTTAAGCAATAACTCACCTACAAAATGTATCCAAATTCTTTTGGGCATTTTGTGTCAGATTAAGATCTGGATGCGCTTCGTACTCTTCCAGCAAAATCATTTTGACGACAACAATCTCAATTGAATTGCCAATGCTGGGATCCTTGTACAGCGCCGATACCATATTCATTATGGTTAGTAGATATGTCTCCAATTTGTGATGAAAGGCGACCATCGTTGCATCTGCCACTATTAACGCTTCCACATGACGTGGGCTGCTAATTGAACGTTTCGTGCGTTTTCCGTTTCCCATATTTAAACTTTGTTTATTGTCGTCGTCTCTATTGTTGTTGTTGTTCTGAACGTTGGCGGCAATGTTGTTGGTGCTTGTTGTTGTAGCGGCCTCACTGTTTTGCTTAACGAAGTGAGAGGGAATGAAGAAATCAGTTTTGTTGCCGCCGCTGATCGCTTTAATCTCATCTGTTGCAGTCTCATATTTGAATTCCATTTCTGCATTCGGCGGTGACTGCTGCGATGGCGGTTCAGATAGTTGATGATACTTCCGATGACGTCGCTTTAGCATATTTTGCAATGAGTTTTTATGTTGTTGTCGTTGTTGCTGATGATGTTCATGTTTATGGAGATGTCGGTGTCGATGCTGATGCTGATGTTTTATTCTTTGGTGTACATTTTGTTGTCGCAATTTTCTACCACCTTGAATTTTGACCTGAACAAATATATGTAAATATGTCGGTATATCGCCGATTAAAGTACAAAACCGCGTAACTGTAATTTTTTTTCCAAAAATTGGATTTTCTCACCGAAGCCTTTCTCACTCAAGCCTTATTTATACGTCCCGAAATTTACTAACCAGAAAAGCGATTGCTTTATAAAAGAAAGAACCATTTTGAAATAGGAGCATTTTTACTCGCTACAAAATAATTTATGCAACCTCACACACGCGGTTTTGTACTTTAAATGACGATATATATTTTGCAATTTAATGGTGATTTCGTTTCTTCCAAAAAATGTTGCCCAAATTTTTTGACAGAAACGAAATCACCATAAACTTTGAAATGAGAGAAACAACAAATCACAGTCCATGTGTAAATTAATTTCAAATATGCTTTCTTTTTGTTGTATACCTTTCCCTGCGCGTGCCATTCCAGCCGTGTTTCGCTATGTAACTTGGGCTCCTTAGTACCGCAATTGCTGATGAGCGCCTCTCGTTGCTTTTGTTTTTGTTTGTGGTTCTCATTGCTTATTGATTTACTAATGTTCTGCTTCTGGAAAGAGAGAGTGACAAAACTCAGCCAGAAATGCCAAAAAGTTTATATTTTTAGGTTATAGAAAACGCACTACTGGAAAAAGAGTTAATCTTTTTGTTTTTACCGAACTTTACTTTATTCAGCAAAGAGAATAATTCCTTAAATATAATACATATATGTACATTAGGGCGGTCCTTAAATGTAGGAAGCAAATTTTATCATCAGATTTCCTAAGGCTCGACTTTAGTAGTATCGATTTTGGGTAGTAAATGAGTAAAATATTTTTAATTTTTTGAGTCCAT
>NW_016163154.1:35726-38141 GCF_001687245.7 Rhagoletis zephyria | reverse complement strand
CAATGGAATTTCAGCTGTCAAATCATTTCCACTGCGGTCTCTGCCGACGTCTGCTACTGTCAGTCACCATTCATAATTCGTTGTTGTAGTGAAATGTTTTTTGGGTGGAACCGCAGCTAAATTGGTAACGTCAGACGATTTCATTTGAAAACATTGCAAACTAAAGTAGAAATTAATTAGAAAATTCCGTAAAATGTCGCGAAGCAATACCGCACAAGGCAGTGGATCATCCTTGCAAACATACAAACTAGTGATTGTTGGAGGTGGTGGCGTAGGAAAATCTGCGTTAACAATACAATTTATTCAGGTATGTTTAAAACGACCAAGTTTCCATCATAGAAATATATATTAGGGAGTGGGAGGAGCTGGCCATAAGTTTGAAAGCGTAACAAGTTGATTTGGACAATACATATTTATTTGGTTTGGCGACTNTGAATGTATGTATGTACATGTGTATGTAAATATGTAGATTGACCAAAAAAACTTGACATTCATGTGTCGTTTTATATTAATATACATAAGTCGTTGCTGCCATTTGAGGCAGCAGTTGCTAGCTTCTATAGGATGTCGAGACCATAAATTCGCGGTTTTCGTTGCTGCGGCCACAACGCCACGTTTGCACATATGTACATACATACATACTAAGTTTGTATATGACGAGCAACGCCCACATTGTAGCGTCATCTTAAATCATATTCTAACTCAAAGTATGTATATTGTTTGGCGATCTTCACCATAGGCAAATAGCTAAAGCATATACATACATACATAAGCATGCACGTATGTAGATTCAGCCATATGCAGCTCCGCGCCTACAACAATAAAGTTTTTATGTTTACACATATGTATGTGCATACATACATATATGCAAATATGTACCTTTGCATGCCTATGTACATCTGCTCGCGGCCTCATACCGTAGATGACGTACACTTTGATACCCTCCTGTCTATCAATTGCTATAAAAATAACAAATGTTGATACGCTGCATGGCTTGGTAAGCGAAGCATTTTCTAAAGGATTAGAATTGGAGAGTTATTGTTGGCTTTAAACAAACAAATATTGCTTCATATTTAGTTCAGCGCCAAACTATGTACATACTATGTAATGGCAAGCAATATTTGTTTGCCTTAGTACACTAAAGTGTGTATTTTTAGATATTTACGTCATCTGCAGTCATTGCTTATGTATAATTTCCTTAGATTCTATATTGAAAACAAGAATGTTCTTGATGATGGCAAGATTTCGATATATGGACAACTGACAGACGAATTATCATTCTTTGACTGCAAGTCAAGAAGCCATCCTCTTCTAAAAAATTTTCCATTATCAAGCTTATGTTTGTATAAACGCCTTTAGTGATTATGTACAAATTCTTTATGTCTAAAATAACTTCTGTTTTTTGCATTATGACGATCTTGTAGCACTCAGCTAAGATTATCATTTAAAGTAACAGCCGAGTTTTTATCAGTATATTTAGTAAATATTAGTCTTTTGCAAATATTGTTACCTAAACAAGTTACGTGGTCTACGCTAAGGTTCGCTAGTAGAAAATATACTTGCTTAAAAAATGTGGGTGTGTATAACTTATAGATTAATAAACATCTATGTAAATGTATACATGTCTACAATGTACGGTTTAACATACGTACATACATAAATCTTGTCATACAGTTTCGGTAACAATTCTGACCTCGATAAAAAAAAAATATTTGGCGGTCACATCTCCTTAAATTTGTGCTGAGCGTCTCATGGAAACGTATCTTTCTTTAAATTATTCAATGTTTATTATTATTTTATGAAATTATAGCTGATTACTTATGAAATTAAAATTTTTCATCATTACATATACATAAATCCAAATCTCAGACTTTGTGCAAAAATTATGAAAATTCTGCAAAGTTTGACCGAAAGTTCTAACTTTCTGCTGATTGGATCTTTAGACAAAACTTTGGTTTGCAGTTTTGTAGCCCATTTTGGCAATTTTTTGTTTGTTGACTGTGTTCCGCATTTTTTTTCATATAAAAAAATTGTCAAACATACATACTTTGTATGGAAAAATGCGGAAAAAACCGTCGACAAAAAAAAACTGCCAAAAATCAGCGGTAAGTTCTAGCTACTGCAAATTTGCACTTTATTACACTAAAATTTAATGGGCTACAAAACTGCGCACCATAGCTTTGTCTAAAGAAGTTTATTAAAAAGTCAGTAATTTTGGTCAAACTTGGGACAATTTTCATAATTTTAGCACAAAGTCTGAAATGTGGATTTATATGGTGTTTGTTAAGTAATCTGCTAACTCGCATAAAAAATATTAAATAAAATGAAAAAAAGCCAAAACTTGCGAAATGGTTTACTATATGTGCGTACATACAGTGACGTGCAAAACTGTAACATGGTGTAACACTTTTTACT